>NC_092054.1:125534338-125834338 GCF_003086295.3 Arachis hypogaea | reverse complement strand
TACTTTTTCATGGATTAGTTATGTTTATAAGCTTTAGTTATCTGTTGGAAGTTCTAGGATTGCATTTGGCTTTTCCAAGACATTATATGTTAGATATGTGGGCACTGTTACCATACTAAGAACCTCTGGTTCTCACCCATGTGAATTTTGTGGTTTTCAGATGTAGGACATGAGGCTTCTCGCTAAGACATGCTGGAAGCTTCTGATTTAGCAAAGATCCTTATCTCTCGAAGATTTATTTTGGTTATACGTATTACATAGATACTCATTATATCCACTGTTTATATATTTTTTGTATTAACTTCGTCTAGAGGTTATTTTGGAGAAACAGGTTTTATAACTCTGTACTTTGGGTTTCTCTTAGGTTCTCATATATATATATATATATATATATATATATATATATATATATATATATATATATATATATATATATATATATATATATATCCGTGTTAGCTTATTTTTTATCCTGTTTTGCTTACGTTATCGAATTCGTGAATTTTGCGCTTTTCAATTTTAACGATTTTGCTTTACCCTTTTTTTCAAAGGCTCCTAGTTAAAAATCTTTTTTCACTATTACTATATATAAAATTTTACTTTTAGAGGTCGTAATACCTCACCACCTCTGTCTTATGACTTAAGCATAAGGCTCTGTGTGGTAGGGTGTTACACCATCGCATGTGAGGTGCTGTGTGCATTGAAGCATAAAGTCTTTTTAAACGAAGTATAAGCGATAAATAATGCATTCATTTCAAAGGCACTTCTTTACTCTTTTACCTATCTTGTACCTTGGAGAATCACAAAATTTACGTTCCTTTCTTGATATATCATCTTCCTTGTAATATAACATACAACCATTAATGCAACAATCAATTTTTTTACTTTCCATGCCAAGTTTCGATACTAGCTTCTTACTTCATAAAATTGGAGACAAGTAAGTTATTCTTAGGCATCACTTTCTTTATGGATTTAACAAAATCATCAAAAATTTATTGAGATTCATTCCCTTTAACTTTTATACTCAACATTTTAACTGTCATTGATAATTCTAAATGATTACACATCCCTCAAATAATGGGCACTGAGCAGACCGTAATAAATTATAAATTTTTTTAGCTTTTGCATTTAGAGGCTCCTCCATGTGTTCTTCAAATTGACTCATCAACTCTAGTCCAGCAGCATCAACCACCGTAGATTCATATGAACTTATTGGCACACTAACATGTGGAGAAAAATACGTGCCTTCTTGATTATCATGATCTACATTCAAATGCAATGAACTCTCTTCATGTAAATTCTAACACCAATATCTTGGCATGAAACTATTTTTATAAAATCTAGCTCATTCGGAGTTGAAAAAACTTTATTTTTATGCTTGTTACAAGGACATCTAAGTACATTGCCATCAAGTACAAATTGAGGTTGTTTTGTAACTGTATCAATAAGATGTTGAACACCATTAACAAATTTCTGTCGTAATCCTCTTCGGTTTGACAAATTCTTATTATACATCCATTTTCGATGTTCTGAAATTTCTATATCTACACACAAAGCATATTAAAAATTAAATTAGTTAAATTATAATTTTATGAGATAACCAACTATGAGTAGAATCAATTTAATTTTATAAAATTATAATATTATATTTTAATAAATAATAAATCATCTAAAAATTCATAAGGGATAAGTCACGTACATAAAGTTACTGAGATTTGAACAAATTCAAAAAGATACCTTTATAAATGCTCTTATAATAAAAACAAATGTACCACACTTTTCACAGGTAATTTAAGTTCTATAAAAAAAATAAGGTTCTATAAAAAAATATGTATCAATAAAGATGATTAAAAATTTTATATAAATAATAAATAATAAAAAATATATTAAAAAATACAAAAATATATATGAGTGAACATAAAAAAAACTCTAAACAAAAATATTCATACTATGAACAAAAAAAATTGATAAAAAATCAAAACTTAACAAAGAATACTAACAATAATATTAAAAAAATATTTGTTTGTAAAATATAGCCATAAAAAAATTTAAAAACTCTGATGATTATTCACTACAAGAAAAATACCCATTCAGCCACACTTTTTTTAAGCTACATTTGAAAAGCGTAGCCTATTCTACGCTATTCTATGAATAGGCTACGCTTTTCTCCGTGTTGCCTTTTTATAAGAGAAAAAGATACACAATTATGGCATCATTTAAAAAGTGTAGCCATAGGTATTATAGAAATCACTTATAAAGCGTAGCCGTAGGTTGATATCTATGGGTTCACTTTTCGTATCAAAGAGAACGCTTTTAAAGAGTAACTTATTTATTATGTTTTGGGTGCGTTTTAAAAGTGATGCCTAATGTATGTAGGGCAAATTCTAACACTTAGCAAATTTTTTATTTCCCTTTCAGTTCCCTCCAGAAGAACACACGCACAGCCCACTTCGCGCACAACAAACCCTATTTCCTCCAGAAGCTCATCCTTTTGCCATTCTCATCACCTTCACGCATAACCTTCACCTTAGCCAACCCTTTCGCGCACAACACACCCAGTCACCCAGTCACCTAGTCACCCCCACTTAGAAAAAATTTAACCTCACCCAGTCACCCTCACTCATGCGACATACACCATCATCCTCACTCCACACACACACACAGAAAGAGGGAAGAAATCCGAAAGGGGGAGAACGGGAAGAAGAAGAGAAGAGAGGGAAGGTAGGAAAGGACGACGCCGGCTAGGGCTCCGCCACCGTCGCTGTCGAGCGCCAGAGAGAGAGAGAGCGCTCGAGGAAAAGAGAAAACGCGATGGAGGAGAGAAGAAGGGGGTGCTTCGTCGCCACTGAAGCTCCACCGCCACTGCTAGGGCTTGTTGCCATCGCCGTTCTGCCATCGTCGGGCTGCTGTGCTGCCGCCGAGGAGGTCGAAGGGATGTCTCGCCGCCGTCGTGCTCTGTCGCCAAGTCGTTGTCTTGCTGCTCATCACCATCGTCGTATCCTCTGTCACCAGGTAAACATTCTCTGTTCTGTATCCTCCCTTTCTCGCTCATTCTCTAACTCGCTCTCACTTTTCAGTTCGAAGGTGGGTATGGTTTTGATAGTAATGATGAACTGCAACGTCTAATTAAGATAGAGAAAGTATGTATCAATTTTCAATTGGTTTTGTGAATTTTTGGGGGTTTTAGGTTCGAATTTTAGGTTTTCAATTAGTTTAACATCTTAAGGAAAAATTAGTGAAAAGAACAGGTTTCACACTGAAATATTTTGATTTACGTCTTGGTTCATACGCATTCCTTGAACATAGTGGTTGCTTTCAATTTCTTGCTTCAAGCTATATTCCTCTCTGATGCTTTTTTTGGTTATGTTTTCTTTGCTTTGGGTGTTTTACATGGAAATTTGATAACCAATTTAAATTCTCCTTAATCATATAAACTAGGAATTCATCTGAAAACTAAAGAAGCCTGGAACTTCTTCCTGTGATATCTTTGTAGCAATGTAGCCTTACTAATCAGGTGTGAGTTGCAGAAGGATCTAAATGTGGGTGTAGATGACTATTTTTATTCTTATTGTCATTACTAATTAGGTGATCTTTAGTTATTGTGCGATGTGCATGCATGATCATGAATATTTTTTTATTTTTAAACTGACTCATTTTTCTTTCTGCAGAGGCTCTTTAGGTGTTTGCAGTCACACGATTTTGATGTTATTAGTGTCCTTTCTGCTAACATGATGAATCTCATATAGGTAATTAATCTTGCTACAGAAAAAAAGCTTTGAGAATCTTTGTTCCTAGTGAAGTGAGTTTTAGAACTTTTAGCAGATTAGTAGAAGTCTAGAAGACTTGATGTAGTTGGAATACTTTTGGTTTAGACTTTTCTCTATGAAATAAGGTGCTGGGTTTGCAGCATTGTGAATGTTATAAAATATAAAACTATCTTTGAGGAGCATTTTCACTACTAAGGTATGACTTGATTACTAGAAGAGTTGATACAGTTCAAATATGTCTAGTTTGATTGGACCAGAATTTTTTTATATGTGTGTTTAGAGCAGGGATGATCTTATTGTTGTTGATTCTTTTATTGTTGGTAGTACTGTCTTTTAAGTTGTGGAACAGGAAGAAAATGGTCATTTATTTACGTTTTCCTGGATGGAGAATGGAAGGAGAGGGTTTTTCAAGTATTTGTGGGAGAAGATTTTGTTTGTTTGGGAATGGAAAATTTTGTTCTTCTGAAACTTCTATCTAGTGTCTATGCTTCATTTGTTTTCATATCTCACTGCTAGTTGGTTATGCTGAGCAAAGATGTTACAGGCCTTAGCTTTATGTTATTATCATCTCTAGTTTTCTTTTCTTGCTAATTCTTAAAAAACTGCTCTGCTTCATTAGTGCTTTTGATCACTCTTGCTGGTTTCATTAGTGAATTTAGTTTATTATGCATATTATTTTTTATTATAAGGCATATTATTAGTGCTTCTGATCACTCTTACTTATTTAATTTTTATTAGTGCTTCTGATCACTTTTGATTCCCAATTGATGATTCCATGTTGATTTTATCAGAGGAAATATGAATTCAGAGGAAGCTGCACAAATTCTTAGAAGAACTACAAGGTCTTTAGCTTCATCTTCTGCACAAATGCTTCATCTTTAGTTAAGTTTTGTTTGCTTTCTATTTCTTTTTGGTCTTTAGTTTCATCCTATATTATTATTAGTTAACTGGTTTCAATTTCGTTCCTTGCGTTTGAATTTCTTCTCCAAAATCCCTTGTTGAATCAAGGATAAGAGCATGTTAGCTGGTTTGGAATCACTTTTATAATAAATTAGAAATTTACATTTTATATCCTAGTCAAAATTTTCAATCTCAGCATTTAAATCCAATCGTTATGGTGCTACATACTACATTATCTTGGATCAAAGGGTTTACAACTACTTGTGGTATAGATGAACAACAGTGAAGATGAAGAAACCTGCCATCTGCATCACAATCAAATAGTTACCATTACATTAGGTGCCAACTAGTCAAAATTGGCAAATTTATAGCAATGTATGAGAATGAGAGGAAGATACTTTCCATTGAAAATGCTGCTCCGTAATAGGGATATGCTGCTGGTATGAATCTCTCATATTCATTGTGTCTGAAGGGACGGACAGGGATCTACGTACAAAGTTCAAAGGCATTCGAGATCTTTGTGGTGAGCTTCATGTTCCTAAAATTCTAAGTTAGGGCAGCATAAATAGTTTCAAATCTTTGTGGTGCTTGTTCTGAAGTCATAGCCAAGTTCTCTGTTAAACCAATGTAACCATTTTGAATGTTGCATCTGGACGTTAAGGGAACAACATTTTTAATTACTTAGAATGGTTAAAATTAAATTTTAATGTTTTTTTAGGATCCGGATTTGTTTATCTCAGCTGTACGCCGAAGACATCACTACTCCTGATGATAAACAAGAGCTTGATGAGGCTTTACAGCAGGAGGTAAGTTGGTAATTCAGTTTTCGCACCTTTAGATATGAAATTACAATTTTCGCACTTAAAAGTAAATTGGTAATTCATATGCTACCTGATTGACTATTCTTAGATTTTATTTACTATTTCATATGGATATCTCATGTATTGTTTGGATTCCACCTTTGAAATCAGTAGAGAGATGACAGATCACAGGGAACAAAGTCATGTAAAAGTTTAAGAGAATCAGTTTCTATAGTTGAATCACCAATAAATTTTTATTATCGTAATCTTTCTTGCTTTTTCTTTTTAAACAATTTCTGCTTTTAATAGGTGGATGTTCGAAAGGATCTGATAAGAAATTTTGCAAACACGATTGATCTTGATCAGCTAGATATTTGATGGTGCAACTTATTGTGAAGCTGAATGTTTTCCTCAGTAACCATAACACACAGATATTTTCATATATGCCATGGAATGCAGAGAAGCAAGCAAGGCCTCCATTTTTGTTGATGACATTTGGTTATGAAAGAACCACTGTTGTGCACAAGGGAAATGGTCATTTGTAATGGAGGAATTTGATTTATACCAAAATGACTTCTTTTTTTTCATTTTTTTTACATTGGAATGTAAATTTTCTTTTTGTTTAAATGTTTTCAGGTTTTCTATCTTACAACAACCTGTAAACTTTAGAAGCTGTAGGCTAAAGATGGTACATACAGATTGTAGATAACAGTGATGTTGTATACAAGATATGCATTATTTTCTGTGGCAACTATTTCCTGTTTTTCTGATTACTTTATAAAAGTTTTTCAATTATGAAAAAATATTTTTCCCGGTAAAAAAAAAAAGTAGGTTTTTTGGATGGAGAAATATTTTTATTTTATAATATTTCACTAATTAATTAAAAATATAGGATTATATAGTTATATTATTAAATATTAGGTTTTAATATATATATATATATACAGAAAATAAAAAAAAATAATGAGGGACCTAAGGCTACACTTATATACAGTAGCTATAGTATAACAAAAAAAAAAAGAGGAACCTAAGGCTACGCTTATAAAAAGTAGCTATGGTATACAATGTGGCTATGCTTTACAAGTGATGCAGTAGCGTTGAAAAGCGTAGCCTATTCTGGAAGAATGAAAGCTGAAAAGCGTAGCCTTTGGTCCTGGACAGCATCACTTGAAAAGCGTAGCCTATTCCCAAACGCCAAAAGCGTAGCCCTTGGTGCAGAAAAGCGTAGCCTTTGAGAATAGGCAACGGCCGAATAAGAATCACCCCAAAAAGCGTAGCCGTAGCCCAAAAAGCGTAGCCGTAGCCTAAGGCATCATTTTTTTTCACTTTTGGCTACACTTTTCAAGTGTACCTGAATGGGTGTTTTTCTTGTAGTGATTTTTACTATCTCTTGTTACAAATGAGATTAAGTAATAAAATTGACAGAAAAATTAATTTTTTTTAATTAATTTTTCAATTTAACAATTGGATTCAAACACTAAACATAAAAGATACAATTTGTTGCTTCTGATAAACAAGCGTTAAAACCCAGAATCATATTTGTGTTTAGAGAAAAAAAATTACCAAACAAAAAATTATGGTATTCGAGAAGATTAGACGTGCTTCTTGAGTTTGTAATGCTAAACTAAACACATCCTAAATAGTTTAGAAACTGAACTAAACTACTTTTTCATATAGAAACTAATTTTAAACCAGCTTATAATAATATAGTGCTCCGATCTAGTTGATAAACTGATTTATTTGCTAAAATTAATTTTAACCTTTCTTTTTCTTTTTTCTTTTAACTGCAAAGTTATGCATAAACCGAAAACTCAAAAAAAAGGTGCATTTTTTTAAAAATTATTTATATTTATTTATTTTGTATAAATTTAATATATTTGAAAATGTGACAAAAAAATGTATACTAAAACTAGAATAAAAAATAAGCTTACAGTAGCAATTAAATGTGCTCATTACAATATAAGCAAAATATTAGTAATCAGTATAGAATTATCCATGAAAAATTGAAGACATAGAGGGTCAGATCTATAATATTTAAAAAAAACCATTATAACCTTTTTTTTTAGTACTCAAAAGAATTATGATTTCAAAAGAATTATGATTTCTGTTATTTGGAAAGAAAAATAATTTCACTTTTTATTTGGGTATTGATAATTTGGTAAAACGAAGAATTTGACATTGATTTAAGTATTGAGAAAGAAAATATGTGTAAATATTTTTTTAGTATCTAATTATTTTTATTAGTATTTTTATTTTGAAACAGATAAAAAAATTGAACTTATTCAAAGAAAAAGGACTAAAAATATTTAAAAAGACAATAATATGATTTTCTATTAACAACATAATTTTTTTTTAATATCGTATCTTTTATGCTCTTTTTTTCCATCATTACTCATTTTCCATGTTGAAACATTTTTTTAATATAAGTTCTGCATAATGAGTTTTATGTCATTGTATCTTTGTAACAATTGAAAAAAATGCTTAGTTTTAATATTATTGCTATGAAATTAAATATCAATTTTATTTGGTTTAAAATCAAATTGAACCATAAAAATTGATTTTTATCAAATTGATTTTCTTTAAAAAAATGAGTATTAATACACATAATGATAGTTACAAAAAAAAGAACTTATCTATGTAGAATTTCTCTTAAGAGACCTCTTTAGCAAATTAATTCAAATACCGTATGTAGCTCAAAAAAAGAATTCACCACAATTCTTATAATAAGATTTTATATATATGTAAGTATAACTTCATATATTATTTTATCTATTGATTAAATAATTGTGTCATACATGTAGGAATTATATAAATACCTTAAGAATTTGAAGAAAAACTTACTTGTAATCTTAATTAAAATTTATCGATATACATCACCAAATAGAACGTTTATGAAAAATTGAACTATATATATATTCATCCTTGTTTAAACGATTATAAATATTTTTTTTAGAATATATTTTAAATATCTTTAACTAAGATTAATATTAAATTTGATTTTTATATGATGAAGATTTAAAAACACGACTTAAATTAAATAATTCAAAATTAAATTTAATTTTAATTTTATTAAATATTTATCTTTTAGGTATCAATACTCCAGAATTTATCTTTTAGGTACTAACACTATAATATTATATTTTTTAACTTATTGGTAAAAATTAGATATAATTTAATTTTAAAATTTCAATATATGTAGTTGTTTCAAAACTACCCCTATATTCTGCGGCAAAAAACCAAATTTTATTCAAAATTGCCCTTTTGGTTTTAGTTTTTAGAGGCCTCCTCTCTCTTTCTCAAAAATTGTTCTGTCTCACAGTTTAGTAGTTTATAGAGCCCTCTTCACCCACACTGCTCTGCCTCCTACTAGTGGCCGCCGCAGATCTTCTGGGTCACACTCCAACCAGCCTCTGACTTTGCAACTCAGGCTACCTCTATCCTTTCTCGTGCTTCGCACTCACAAGTTATAGAGCCCTAACTCACTCACACTACTCTGCCTCCTACCTGTGGAAGCATCTGATCGTCCAGTCTCAGACCTCGCATCCTCGCTAGCCTCCAACCTCGTACCTCAGGCGACTTGCACCCTCATCATTTGTGCTCACAGGTCACAGCTCTCACCCACTCACACTACTCTGCCTCTTACATGTGGCCATTTCCTCCAGTATCAGACCTCACACCACTTTGCATCTTTGTGCGTCCTTTGCCAAGTCTCAATTTTTTGTGAGTGGTGATGTGATTCTTGTTTGTTCTCTTTGTTAATGATGATTCTTTGTTTGTTTCTTTATCAATTTTTTGTGAGTAGTGATGTGATTTTTGTATCCTTTGTATGGAGTTTTGAACAGAGTTATTTTCTCATTTCTTCATCCGCTACAAATACTGAATCCGTCCCTACCTGAAGCTGAGAGCTTGGTCTCTGTAAACTTTTAAGTTTTCTAATTTTTTTCTCTTCATATAGTTATTAAGTTTTCAATCTTCTAAAACATTAATTGAAGTTGTTTTCTTGCTTGCTTATCCATTTTGCAGGTGATACTTGGTGATTCATTCTTCCGTGAGAGGGAGTATCCTAGAGTTATTGTAAGAGATGATTTTCTATATATATCTTTCTCCTTTTTTTGCGTGGTTAAATTCTGGAACAGACGCTACTTCTCATATCATTTTGATTTTGATGTAGTTTCATAAATAAACTGGATACATCTTTTCATTCTGCTGTACTTATTGCAATTGAAAGTAGATTATATACTATTTAAGCATTGCTACAAATAATCTTAGTGTGTATTACATGATTAGTGAACTTATGTCTGTCAATCTATAGTTTGTGTTTCGATTTTATGTGTTAAGAACATATGAATTTCTTGTGCAATTGATGCTTTGTTTAATAGCCTTATTCGTTACAACTCTTTGATAATTGGTATTGTTGTTTGTTCTTATATGTAAAAAGTAGTCTATGTTAAGCTCTGACCTTACATTTTGCTTTAAGACAAGCATTTGCTTATCTCAATTAAGTTTATGATGTCTCTCAATTTGCCTTAGTTATTATATTTTATATTCTATGACTTGTCTATTTGTGATTAATGCTTATGTGTGTTTATGTCAGCCGTGTATCTATCTATTATTGTAAAATATTATATTTTCATGATCATATGAGATATGCTCTTTGAGATTGTAATAACTCACTTTTATGTCTATTTGTGTTATCACTTTGAGATATGCTCTTTGAGATTGTAATAACTCACTTTTAAGTTTTGTGTGCACTAATCACCTCTTTATTAATAGATTTTTGCATTTTAAGTTTTGTGTACACATGAGTATTAATGAGTAAAACTATATGCATGCATATGCTACAGAAAACTAATTTAAAAAAAGATACTTCACTTAACATGTTTCATGAATGCAAAGTATTAATAAATCAGCAACAAAGTCTAGATCACAATGCAGCAACATTCATTATATCAAAGTATTACAAAACAAACAACGTACATTCATTATAATATTTTTCAAGTTTAGCTCATAATGAGAATATTAGTATTTAAGTGTAACAAAATCTAAATTTCTAAGGTCTAACTTTGTCTACATATACCTAGGAAAATGATATGCTCATACAACAATAAATATTACACATAATGATAACACAAATAGATATAAAAGTGAGTTATTACAATCTCAAAGTGCATATCTAGTATGATCATGAAAACATAATATTTTACAATAATAGATAGATACACGGCTGACATAAGCACACATAAGCATTAATCACAAATAGACAAGTCACAGAATATAAAATTATATTATAGGCAAGGCAAACTAAAAGACATCATAAACTTAATTGAGATAAGCAGACATTTGTCTCAAAGCAAAATGCAAAGTCAGAGCTTAACATGGACTACATTTTACACACAAGAACAAACAACAATACCAATTATCAAAGAGTTGCAACAAATAAGGCTAGTAAACAAATCGTCTATTGCACAAGAAATGCATATGTTCTTAACACATAAAATCGAAATACGAACTATAGATTGACAAACATAAGTTCATTAATCATGTAAACACACTACGATTATTTGTAGCATGCTTAAATAGTATATAATCTAGTTCCAATTACAATAAGTACAACAGAACAAAAAGTTGTATCTAGTTTATCTATAAAACTACATTAAAATCAAAATGATATGAAGTAGCATCTCTTCCAAAATTTAACCACACAAAAAATGGAGAAAGGTATATATAGGAAAGTGTCTCTTACAATAGCTCTAGGATACTCCATCTCACAGAAGAATGAATCACCAAGTAGCACCTGCAAAATTGATAAGCAAGCAAGAAAGCAACTTCAATAAATGTTTTAGAAGATTGAAAACTTAATAACTATATAAAAAGAAAAAAATTAGAATACTTGGAAATTTACAAAGACTAAGCTCTCAGCTTTCAGGTGGGGACGGATTTAGTATTTGCAGCAGATGAAAAAATAAGAAAATAACTCTATTCAAAATACCATACAAAGGATACAAGAATCATATCACTACTCACAAAAAATTGACAAAAAAACAAACAAAGAATCATCATTAATAAAGAGAACAAACAAGAATCACATCACTACTCACAAAAAACTGAGACTTGGCAGAGGACGCACAAAGACGCAAAGTGGCAAGGGTCGGAGGTTTCTGGGGGTGCAAGGTCCGAGACTGGAGGAGGCAGCCACATGAAAGAGGTAGAGTAGTGTGAGTGGGTGACCGCTGTGACCAGTGAGCGCAAATGACGAGGGTGGAGGTCACCTGAGGTGCAAGGACGGAGGCTGGCGAGGATGCGAGGTCTGAGACCGGAGGATCGGATGCGGCCACAGGCAGGAGGCAAAGCAATGTGAGTGAGTTAGGACTCTGTAACTTGTGAGCGCAAAGCACAGGAAAGGGTTGAGATAACCTAAGTTGCAAAGTCGGAGGCTGGCTGGAGTGCAACCCAGAAGATTAGCGGCGGGTACTGGTGGAAGGAAGAGTAGTGTGGGTGAGAAGGGCTCTATAAACTACTAAACTATGAGGCAAAGCAGCTTTTGAGAAGGAGAGGAGGGCACTAAAAACCAAAACCAAAAAGGCAATTTTGAATGAATTTTGGTTTTTTGGCGCAGAGTATAAAGATAGTTTTGAAACAAGTACATATATTAAAATTTTAAAATTAAACTATATCTAATTTTTACTAACAAATTAAAAAAGATAAGATTATAGTATTTGTACCTAAAGGATAAGTTCTGGAGCATTGATACCTAAAAGATAAATATTTAATAAAATTAAATTTAAATTTAATTTTAAATTAATTGAATTAAATTGTGTTTTTTATCCTTCATAGTATAAAAATCAAATTTAATATTAATGTTAGTTAAAGATATTTAAAATATATTTCAAAGAAAGATATTTATAATCGTTTAAATCAGCATGAAGATATAGACTCTCTCTCTCTTTCTTTCTTTCTATATATATATATATTATAAAGTGTTTAATTGTGCATAAACGTTCTATTTGGTGATGTATCTCGGTATGTTTCAACTAAGATGACAAATAAATTTTTCTCTAAATTCTTTAAGGTATTTATATAATTCCTACATATATGACACAATCATTTAATCAATAGATAAATTAATATATGAAGTTATTCTTACATATATATAAAATCTTACTGTAGGGATTACAGTGGATTCTTGTTTTGAGTTACGGTATCTGAATTAGTTTGCTAAAGAGGTCTCTTGAAAGAAACTCTACATAGGTAAGTTCTTTTTTTTTAGTAACTATCATTGTTTGTATTAATACTCATATTTTTTTTTTATAAAAATCAATTTGTTAAAAACCAGATTTTATGGTTCAATTTGGTTTTAAACTAAATAAAATTGGTATCTAATTTCATTGCAATTGTAACACCCTACCACACACTGTCTTATGCTTAAGTCATAACACAGAGATGGCGAGGTATTACGACCTCTAAAAGTAAAACAAAGACATTAAACAGAAAAGCACATCACTCACGTAAGCGATAAACGTAAACCAAATAGGATGAGAGTAAAGCAACATATATATTTATATATTGGAGAAGATTTCCAAAGATATAGGAAACAAAGTTTCTGACTCGGCTCGTGAAGTCAAAACTGGTGTAAGACCCGGTTAATTAACGGCTAATTAACCCATATATGAGAATTTATTCTAGAAAACCAAAAATGATATTTTTATGGCTAAATGTGATAGAGAAATTTGAGACGAGAATTTCGGTACCAATTTTATAGAAAACGGACCAAGATTGGACCGAACGGGCCAAACCGGGCCAACCGGACCCAAAGTGGGCCCTTGGCCCAACATAACTAAACCAAAACCCTAGTTTTCAGCACTCTCTCTCCTCACAACACACTCAAACACGCTGAAAACTAATATGGAGGGGGAAAGAACACTCTCTCAAGTTCTCTCCCTTGGTTGATCTTCAAACCACCATAACTTTTGATCTAGAGCTCCGATTGCCGCTCCGTTTGCGGCCACGCGTTCACCGCGGAGAGCTCTACAAAACCCATACAATTAATCTTGAGGTAAGCCACGTTTTACTGTTCGAAATTCCAGCCCTTGATTTCGAGTTTCATGAGCAAAAATGTTGAGATTTTGGGTTCTTTGATGTTATAGGACCCAACTCTCTTGAAGGAGAAGGTTAATCTTATCTCCTTGGACCTTGGGTGTGGTAAGATTCTCAATCCTAGTGTAATTTGTTGTTCTATGAGGTTTGGGTATTGAGATGTTGTGTATGGGTATGATGATTGTGGCTTAGGTTGTGTATATGTGAATATTGGAGCTTGATTGGTGATTTTGGAAAGCTTGGAAGAGGGTTTTGTGTGATAAAATCTGTTCTTGGAGGTGTTGATACCTTGAGATCTTGTGGACAAGTGGTTTGGAAGTGCTCCGGTTGAGCTTGGGAAATCGGCTAAGGTATGGCTTCGGTTTCCCGTATCTAATATGTAATGTGGTAGGAAATACTTAGGCTAGAGGCCCTAAGATAGGCATTGAATTGTTGGTGTTGTTGAATGGTTGAGATATATGATGTGTTCATATATGTGATTATGAATATTGATGCCTTGATTGTGTGATATATGAGAAATGCATGTTGTGATATATGCTTGATGGATGATTGAGGTTGAATTGATGGGTGGTACCATGTTGATGGTGAGTATGATGTTGATCATGTATAATGATGGTTGATTTGGAAATTGATATTATTGGAAATTGGGATGAGAAGGATGTATGACATGAGATTGTGTTTGTCCTTTAGCCATTAATTGAGAAGTGTTAAAATGGTTGGAGGTAGTTTTGAGAATTTTGGTAAAATGTCAATGTGTGAGTTGAGGATGGCTTGTTGTTGAATTTGGTACACTTTGATTGATTTCAAAGAAAAGGGATGAAATTGGCATGTTTTGATGGATTTTGAAAAGAGTTGAAAGTGGCTTGTTTTGAAAATGGCACTTTGTGGTTTTGAATGAAAATATGGTTTTTGGGCATACTTTGACGGGACATAACTTGGACTACGGATCTTTGATTTGTGCCAAATCTGTTTAGAAATGAAATTGGATCCGGGATGTCCATGCCGTTCGAAGAACGGGTGAAAAATGATTTAAAATGAGAGAGTTATGACCGTCGGAAGATTGGGGTTGAATCTGTGAATTCTGCAGCTTTTAACTTAGAAAATTTTTAGCAGAATGACCCCTCGCGCGTAGGCGCACTTGGCGCATACGCGCCGTTCTTCGAGAAAGCATCATCCACGCGTGCGCGTGGTGTGCGCGAGCACGTCGATGCGCTGCATCGACTGCCCAGCCATTTTCCAGAGAGTTGTGCCAAAGTTGTGCCAGTTTTGTGCCTGGGGCACAATGTATTCGCGCGTATGCGTGGCTGACGCGTGCGCGTCATTTGGCTAATTTTCAATCCGCGCGTTCGCGCGTATGACGCTTGCCCGTCGATGAGTTTTAAGTTCATCCACGCGTGCGCGTGGAGTGCGCGTACGCGTGGCCCTGTTTTCATCCCAAAGTTGATTTTTGAGTTTTAAAAGCCAAATCTCATACTTCTAAGCCTCCAATCTCACCACTTATGTCTTAAATCATTATGATATGCCTAGCATGAGAAAAAGGGCTAGCGAATGTGGTAACTTGCGAGTGAAGCAAGGGAAAAATGAATGATCAATGAGGATCAAAGATGATTATGTGAGATGCGGAGGATGGCGGTGGAAGTGCTTGTTATGCCATGGGCCGAAGGGCCGTAATTGTTAATGAATTGGCTGGTTATGGATTTAACCGTGAGCCGGATGGCTAGATTATTGCCGTGTTACGGCGGAGCCATGATTATGGCTAAGTATAAATGCATATATGCTGTTGAATGAATTGTGAATGTTGCACTTCCACCATCGGAGATGAGGGTTTCCCTGGGTAGTAGCAGTGGCTAGCCACCACGTGCTCCAGGTTGAGACTCGAAGCTCTTTTGACCCTATGTCGTAAGTGTGGCCGGGCACTGTGAAAGGCCCGGATGAGCTCGCCCCCATAAATATTCACCAGTGATGGTGATGGTTAAATATTCACCAGTGAGGGTGATGGATATGGATCATGATTATGATCAAGTTTATGATGAGTATAACTCGAGTTGGGGATGCACGACAGAGGGACAGTCCAATGGTTAGCTACCAGGACTTGTCGGGTTGGCTCTATAATCGACAGATGATATCATCAGCCACTAGGGACAGGCATGCATCATAAGCATACTACATGAATTGTTTGAGATTGCCTATTTGACTGCATATTACTTGCTAATTGCCTAAATGCCTTATCTGTTCCTATTTGTAAATCTCTTGTCTGATATAACTGTGTTTGCTATATTATACTTCTGCTGGTGGTTGGGAGGTCTGAAAGAATTGGAAAGGGAAGTATTAGTTAGACTGAAGAATCTTTAGTCAGTTGCCACTTACGGTTTAGCTTGTTTATAAGCTTTGATATTATCTGGAGGAAGTTCTAGGATTGCCTTCGGCTTTCCTCTATTATTATGTATTATATATGTGGAAGTTGTTACCGTGCTGGGGACCTCTGGTTCTCACCCATGCGGATTTTGTGGTTTTCAGATGCAGGACGCGAGGCTTCTCGTTGAGGCATGCTGGAGACTTCTGGACTAGCGAAGATCCTTTGTTCTCGGGACTCTGTTTTGGGTTATATATCTTGTTTAGATACTTTTATCTGCATTAAATAATACAAACTGTGATGACTCCTCTTATAGGAGGTTTTGGAGAATAGGTTTCTATATTTGTGTCCCTTTGGGTTTTCCTTGGGGTTTTCCTTATTTTATTATATGTATATATTGCTATGCTCGGACCGGTTATCTTCGCAGCCGGATTTTGAGTCTTGATATTCCTGTTTTTGACACTCTTTTGTATATATGATCTCGCGATAGCTTATCCCGGTTCGTCACGTTTATCGATCGGAGTGTTGCGCTTTCGAGTTACGGTTTTTTTGTTTACACCCTTTTTCTACAAAGGCTCCTAGTTATAATCAATCATTCATACTACTATACGTACTAAATTTTTGTTTTAGAGGTCGTAATACCTTGCCATCTCTGAATTATGACTTAAGCATAAGACTCTGTATGGAATGGTGTTACATTATGGTATCAGAGCAGTTCGTTCCTATAGAGCCTGAGGAATGGACTGACTATGCTTCTGTGCATTCTCTATATATGTGTCATGTGCTATTAGTATATCTGCTTGATATAATTGGCATAAACGTTCATGAGCATGCATTTGGGACTTTGAAGCGCTAAACTTCCGATATTGAGACTGATCAACTTAATATCGATTGTTTGGTGTGTATAGGAACCAGATGGCGCCTCGTGGACGTGGTAGAGGCCGTGGGAGAGGACATACGAATGCTCGTGCACCGGAGACTAATCCTAATGACCCGGTGAACTTTATGACTACGTTGGAGAACATGGCTGCTGCTATGCAAGCCACTGCTGAGGCTCTTGGTCAACAGATGAACAACCATGGTAATGACGGAGTTAGAGTTCAGGGTCCGATGACACTGGTGAACTTTTTGAAGGTTAATCCACCAAAGTTCAAGGGAACTACTAGCCCGACTGAAGCCGATACGTGGTTTCAAGCTATGGAACGAGCACTGCAAGCGCAGGTGGTACCTGAAGGGCAGCATATAGAGTTCGCTACCTATTTGCTCACTGGTGAAGCGTCGCATTGGTGGCAGGGTATCCGACGCCTTCTGCAGCAGGGTGATGATTATATCACCTGGGATGTCTTCCAAGAGGAGTTCTATAAGAAGTACTTTCCGACTTCTGCTAGGACGGCCAAGGAGCTTGAATTGTTGCAGCTGAAGCAGGGTGCTTTGTCCGTATCCGAGTATACTGACAAGTTTGAGGAGCTGTTCAGATTCTCTCGTATGTGTCAAGGGACTCCGGTGGAATATGAGGAATGGAAGTGTGTTAAGTACGAAGGAGGACTCCGCAGCGATATTTTCAGTTCAGTGGGACCAATGGAGATTAGGACTTTCTCCGAGTTGGTGAACAAGTGTAGGGTTGCTGAAGAGTGTGTGAAGAGGGCAACCGCTGAGAAAGGAAGTCACAAAGGATCATTTTCACAGAACCAAGGGAAGAGCTTTGCACCTAGAGGTCCGCCTTTCAAGAGGGGAGGTTCTTTTAGGAGGCCCAACAACAACTACTCCCAAGGGAAAAGGTTTGGGAAGCAGTCTCAGAATGATCAAGCTTGTACTAGGTGTGGAAGTCACCATTCGGGAGCACCATGCAAGGCTGGATGGGGTTTGTGCTACAATTGTGGAAAGGCGGGGCATAAAGCCGCAAGTTGTCCAGAGAAGCAAAAGCAAGGTGCTGGGAAAGCACAACAGATTGGTCGGGTGTTCACCATCTCAGCTGTGGGTGCAGAGGGATCCGAGACACTCATTCGAGGTAATTGTGAAATGGCTGGTCAAACTTTAAATGCTTTATTTGATTCGGGAGCATCGCATTCATTCATTGCATTTGAGAAAGCCCATGAGTTAGGATTGAAGATCGTAACCTTAGGTTATGACTTAAAAGTGTATAATGCTACCCATGAAGCCATGGTAACTAGGCTAGGATGCCCGAAAGTTTCGTTTAGGTTTAAGCAGCGTGGTTTTGTCCATAACTTAATCTGCTTACCGATGATCGGTCTTGACCTTATCTTGGGATTGGACTGGTTATCTGAGAACCATGTCCTGCTAGATTGTTCTACAAAGTCGGTGTACTTTATGCCGGAAGATACAGAAAGGCCGGTCGTGGTAAATAATTATTACTTGAATTCGATGATGGTGAACTGTTCCGGAATCGAATGTCAGGGTATCCTGTTGTTAACCGCTGGTGTTTCGGGTGATGATCAAAGGTTGGATCAGATTCCGGTAGTGTGTGAGTTTCCGGAAGTGTTTCCCGATGATATTGAGGAATTTCCACCTAACCGAGAGGTCGAGTTTGCTATTGAGTTGGTGCCTGGGATGGGACCAATCTCAAGTGCTCCTTATAGGATGTCACCGTCAGAGATGGTCGAGCTAAAGTCTCAGTTAGAGGAATTGTTGGGTAAGAACTTTATCCGACCAAGTGTTTCCCCGTGGGGTGCTCCAGTGTTACTGGTAAAGAAGAAAGATGGAAGTATGCGACTCTGTGTGGATTACAGGCAGCTGAACAAGGTCGCCATAAAGAATAAATACCCATTGCCGAGAATTGATGATCTCATGGACCAGTTACAAGGAGCTGGGGTTTTCTCTAAGATCGATTTGCGATCTGGTTATCACCAGATAAGGGTGAGGGGTGAGGATATCCCTAAGACCGCTTTCAAGACTCGTTATGGTCATTACGAGTACACCGTAATGTCTTTTGGGTTGACGAACGCTCCTGCAGTATTCATGGATTACATGAATAGAGTATTCTGTCCGTTTCTGGATAAATTCGTTGTTGTCTTCATTGACGACATACTGATTTACTCCAAGACTGAAGAAGATCATGCAGAACACTTGAGGACTGTGTTGCAGATTTTAAAGGAGAAGAAACTCTATGCGAAACTGTCTAAGTGTGAGTTCTGGAAGAGTGAGGTGAAGTTTTTGGGTCACGTGGTGAGTAAGAAGGGAATAGCCGTAGATCCAACCAAAGTAGAAGCTGTGATGGATTGGAGGCAACCAACCACAGTAACTGAGATAAGGAGTTTTCTGGGTTTAGCTGGCTATTACCGAAGGTTCATCAAAGGCTTTTCGCAATTAGCCTTGTCGTTGACAAAGTTAACTCGCAAAGACACTCCGTTTGTTTGGACTCCTGAGTGCGAGGAGAGCTTTCAGGCATTGAAGAAAAAGTTGACCACTGCACCTGTGTTAGTGTTACCTGAGCCGAACGAGCCTTTTGAGGTGTACTGTGATGCCTCATTAAAGGGTCTAGGATGCGTGCTAATGCAACATCATAATGTGGTGGCGTATGCCTCACGACAGTTGAGACCTCACGAAGTTAGTTATCCTATGCACGATTTGGAACTCGCTGCGGTTGTGTTTGCCTTGAAGGTGTGGAGGCATTATCTCTATGGGGTTAAGTTCCAAGTCTTCTCTGATCACAATAGCTTGAAATATCTCTTTGATCAGAAAGAGCTTAATATGAGGCAGAGGAGGTGGATGGAATTATTGAAGGACTATGATTTTGAGTTGAATTACCATCCGGAAAAAGCGAATGTAGTGACGGATGCGTTAAGTCGAAAGTCATTATATGCGGCTTGGATGATGCTTCAAGAGAAAAAGTTGCTCAAGGGATTCGAGAGTCTAAAAATTGGTGCTCGAGAAGTATCTGGAACCTTGTGTTTGAGCCGATTAGAAATCTCGAGTGACTTTAAGTCCGAACTCCTAAAGGCTCATGAAAATGATGAAGCATTATGGAAGGTGTTACCGGCTATCGAGCAAGGAAAACAGTGGAGAGTGTCGGAAGAAAAAGATGGGTTATGGAGATTCAAGGGTAGGATCATTGTGCCGGATGTTGGTACTTTGAGGCAAGATATCTTAAAGGAGGCACACCAAAGCGGATTCTCCATTCACCCGGGAAGTACTAAGATGTACCATGATTTAAAGGCGATGTTTTGGTGGCCGGGTATGAAGAATGATGTGGCAGAATATGTTTCAAAGTGCTTAACTTGTCAAAAGGTAAAGATTGAACATCAAAGACCTTCCGGGATGTTGCAACCTTTAGAGGTTCCGCAATGGAAGTGGGAGAGTATTGCAATGGACTTTGTGTCGGGATTGCCAAGGACTAGGACTGGTTTTGATGCTATCTGGGTGATTGTGGACCGGCTGACAAAGTCAGCTCACTTTTTGCCCATTCGGATGACTTACACCCTTGAGGAGCTAGCACGGATATACATAAAGGAGATTGTGAGACTCCATGGTGTACCTACTACTATAATTTCTGATAGAGATCCTCGTTTCACTTCGAGGTTCTGGGGTGCATTTCAGAAAGCTTTTGGAACCCGATTAAGCTTGAGTACAGCTTACCATCCTCAAACAGATGGTCAATCCGAGAGGACGATCCAAACACTAGAGGATATGTTGAGAGCTTGTGTTTTGGACCAACCGGCGAGTTGGGATCGGTATATGTCGTTAGTGGAGTTTGCATACAATAATAGTTACCATGCGAGCATCGGAATGGCTCCGTATGAGGCATTGTATGGGAGGAAATATCAATCTCCGCTATGTTGGTATGAAGCTGGAGAGAAAGGCTTGTTGGGGCCGAAAATGATAGCTGAGACCACTGAACAAGTGAAGAAAATCTGAGATAGGATGCTTACGGCGCAGAGTTGCCAAAAGAGTTACGCCGATCAGAGGCGGAAGCCCTTGGAATTTGAGGCAGGAGATCATGTTTTCCTGAAGGTTACTCCGACCACAGGAGTAGGTAGGGCGATTAAAGCAAAGAAGTTGAATCCTCGGTACATTGGTCCATTTCAGATCCTGGAGAGGATTGGACCGGTGGCGTATCGAATGGCTCTACCACCTCATCTTTCAAACCTGCACGATGTATTTCACGTGTCGCAGCTTCGAAAGTACACTCTTGATGCTAGCCATGTGTTAGAACCTAAATCGGTTCAGTTAAGAGAAGATTTGACGCTTCCAGTGGCTCCAGTCAGAATTGATGATACTAGTATCAAACGGTTGCGTGGAAAAGAGGTTTCATTGGTCAAAGTGACATGGAGTCGAGGCGGTATTGAGGAACACACTTGGGAACTTGAGTCGGAGATGCGAACGGATTATCCGAACTTATTCTCAGGTAATTGAATTTGAATTTGAATTTTGTGGGCAAAATTCCCAATTAGGTGGGTAGAATGTAAGACCCAGTTAATTAACGGCTAATTAACCCATATATGAGAATTTATTCTAGAAAACCAAAAATGATATTTTTATGGCTAAATGTGATAGAGGAATTTGAGACGAGAATTTTGGTACCAATTTTATAGAAAACGGACCAAGATTGGACCGAACGGGCCAAACTGGGCCAACCGGACCCAAAGTGGGCCCTTGGCCCAATATAACTAAACCAAAACCCTAGTTTTCAGCACTCTCTCTCCTCACAACACACTCAAACACGCTGAAAACTAATATGGAGGGGGAAAGAACACTCTCTCAAGTTCTCTCCCTTGGTTGATCTTCAAACCACCATAACTTTTGATCTAGAGCTCCGATTGCCGCTCCGTTTACGGCCACGCGTTCACCGCGGAGAGCTCTACAAAACCCATACAATTAATTTTGAGGTAAGCCACGTTTTACTGTTTGAAATTCCAGCCCTTGATTTCGAGTTTCATGTGCAAAAATGTTGAGATTTTGGGTTCTTTGATGTTATAGGACCCAACTCTCTTGAAGGAGAAGGTTAATCTTATCTCCTTGGACCTTGGGTGTGGTAAGATTCTCAAACCTAGTGTAATTTGTTGTTCTATGAGGTTTAGGTATTGAGATGTTGTGTATGGGTATGATGATTGTGGCTTAGGTTGTGTATATGTGAATATTGGAGTTTGATTGGTGATTTTGGAAAGCTTAGAAGAGGGTTTTGTGTGATAAAATCTGTTCTTGGAGGAGTTGATACCTTGAGAGCTTGTGGACAAGTGGTTTGGAAGTGCTCCGGTTGAGCTTGGGAATCGGCTAAGGTATGGTTTCGGTTTTCCGTATCTAATATGTAATGTGGTAGGAAATACTTAGGCTAGAGGCCCTAAGATAGGCATTGAATTGTTGGTGTTGTTGAATGGTTGAGATATATGATGTGTTCATATATGTGATTATGAATATTGATGCCTTGATTGTGTGATATATGAGAAATACATGTTGTGATATATGCTTGATGGATGATTGAGGTTGAATTGATGGGTGGTACCATGTTGATGGTGAGTATGATGTTGATCATGTATAATGATGGTTGATTTGGAAATTGATATTATTGGAAATTGGGATGAGAAGGATGTATGACATGAGATTGTGTTTGTCCTTTAGCCATTAATTGAGAAGTGTTAAAATGGTTGGAGGTAGTTTTGAGAATTTTGGTAAAATGTCAATGTGTGAGTTGAGGATGGCTTGTTGTTGAATTTGGTACACTTTGATTGATTTCAAAGAAAAGGGATGAAATTGGCATGTTTTGATTGATTTTGAAAAGAGTTGAAAGTGGCTTGTTTTGAAAATGGCACTTTGTGGTTTTGAATGAAAATATGGTTTTTGGGCATACTTTGACGGGACATAACTTAGACTACAGATCTTTGTTTTGTGCCAAATCTGTTTAGAAATGAAATTGGATCCGGGATGTCCATGCCGTTCGAAGAACGGGTGAAAAATGATTTAAAATGAGAGAGTTATGACCGTCGGAAGATTGGGGTTGAATCTGTGAATTCTGCAGCTTTTAACTTAGAAAATTTTTAGCAGAATGACCCCTCGCGTGTAGGCGCACTTGGCACGTACGTGCCGTTCTTCGAGAAAGCATCATCCACGCATGCGCGTGGTGTGCGCGAGCGCGTCGATGCGCTGCATCGACTGCCCAGCCATTTTCCAGAGAGTTGTGCCAGAGTTGTGCCAGTTTTGTGCCTGGGGCACAATGTATTCGCGCGTATGCGTGGCTGACGCGTGCGCGTCGTTTGGCTAATTTTCAATCTGCGCGTTCGCGCGTATAACGCTTGCGCGTCGATGAGTTTTAAGGCCATCCACGCGTGCGCGTGGAGTGCGCGTACGCGTGGCCCTGTTTTCATCCCAAAGTTGATTTTTGAGTTTTAAAAGCCAAATCTCATACTTCTAAGCCTCCAATCTCACCACTTATGTCTTAAATCATTATGATATGCCTAGCATGAGAAAAAGGGCTAGCGAATGTGGTAACTTGCGAGTGAAGCAAGGGAAAAATGAATGATCAATGAGGATCAAAGATGATTATGTGAGATGCGGAGGATGGCGGTGGAAGTGCTTGTTATGCCATGGGCCGAAGGGCCGTAATTGTTAATGAATTGGCTGGTTATGGATTTAACCGTGAGCCGGATGGCTAGATTATTGCCGTGTTACGGCGGAGCCATGATTATGGCTAAGTATAAATGCATATATGCTGTTGAATGAATTGTGAATGTTGCACTTCCACCATCAGAGATGAGGGTTTCCCTGGGTAGTAGCAGTGGCTAGCCACCACGTGCTCCAGGTTGAGACTCGAAGCTCTTTTGACCCTATGTCGTAAGTGTGGCCGGGCACTGTGAAAGGCCCGGATGAGCACGCCCCCATAAATATTCACCAGTGATGGTGATGGATAAATATTCACCAGTGAGGGTGATGGATATGGATCATGATTATGATCAAGTTTATGATGAGTATAACTCGAGTTGGGGATGTACGACAGAGGGACAGTCCAATGGTTAGCTACCAGGACTTGTCGGGTTGGCTCTATAACCGACAGATGATATCATCAGCCACTAGGGACAGGCATGCATCATAAGCATACTACATGAATTGTTTGAGATTGCCTATTTGACTGCATATTACTTGCTAATTGCCTAAATGCCTTATCTGTTCCTATTTGTAAATCTCTTGTCTGATATAACTGTGTTTGCTATATTATACTTCTGCTGGTGGTTGGGAGGTCTGAAGGAATTGGAAAGGGAAGTATTAGTTAGGCTGAAGAATCTTTAGTCAGTTGCCACTTACGGTTTAGCTTGTTTATAAGCTTTGATATTATCTGGAGGAAGTTCTAGGATTGCCTTCGGCTTTCCTCTATTATTATGTATTATATATGTGGAAGCTGTTACTGTGCTGGGGACCTCTGGTTCTCACCCATGCGAATTTTGTGGTTTTCAGATGCAGGACGCGAGGCTTCTCGTTGAGGCATGCTGGAGACTTCTGGACTAGCGAAGATCCTTTGTTCTCGGGACTCTGTTTTGGGTTATATATCTTGTTTAGATACTTTTATCTCCATTAAATAATACAAACTGTGATGACTCCTCTTATAGGAGGTTTTGGAGAATAGGTTTCTGTATTTGTGTCCCTTTGGGTTTTCCTTGGGGTTTTCCTTATTTTATTATATGTATATATTGCTATGCTCGGACCGGTTATCTTCGCAGCCGGATTTTGAGTCTTGATATTCCTGTTTTTGACACTCTTTTGTATATATGATCTCGCGATAGCTTATCCCGGTTCGTCACGTTTATTGATCGGAGTGTTGCGCTTTCGAGTTACGGTTTTTTTGTTTACCCCCTTTTTCTACAAAGGCTCCTAGTTATAATCAATCATTCATACTACTATACGTACTAAATTTTTGTTTTAGAGGTCGTAATACCTTGCCATCTCTGAATTATGACTTAAGCATAAGACTCTGTATGGTAGGGTGTTACAACTGGCCAGAGCATATATACATATATACATATACTCATGAGACTCCCAAAAAGACCCAAAATACTGTTTACAAAACTTGTTTCTCCAAGTCGACCTCTAAGAGGGATAAAACATAATATACATATATAGTGGAGATATAAGAGTATCTAAATATATATCAAAACCAAAATAGAGTTCCAAAACACAAAAATTTTTCGCTTTCAGAAGCTCCCAGTATGCCTCAGCAAGTGCCTCACATCCTGCATCTGAAAACCACAAATATGTATGGAGTGAGAACCAGAGGTTCTCAGCATGGTAACAGTGCTCACATAACTAACATATAAGGTCCCAGGAAAGTCAAAGGCTATCCTAGAACTCTGACTCTCAGATTTAAAACTTAAAGTTATACTTTTCAACCATAAATAAGCTAGGTCAGCTAAGGGTCTTAAAATTCTAACTCTAACTTAACTTGATCCTTTTAGCTTCTCACCTTCCTCCGTTCTTCCAGGATTCCAGAGCACAGACAAGCAATGCAGACAAAGTAAACACAAGTAGAATACAGTTACAACATGTAAGACCCGGTTAATTAATGGCTAATTAACCCATAAATGATAATTTATTCTAGAAAGCCAAAAATGTTATTTTTATGGCTTAATATGATAGAGGAGATTGAGACGAGAATTTCGATACCAATTTTATAGAAATCGGACCAAGATTGGACCGAACGGGCCAAACCGGACCAACCGGACCCAAAGTGGGCCCTTGGCCCAACTAAACTAAACCAAAACCCTAGTTTTCAGCACTCTCTCTCCTCACTTAGCACTCAAACACGCTGAAAATTAAGATGGAGGGGGGAAGAATACTCTCTCAAGTTCTAACCCTTGGTTGATCTTCAAACCACCATAACTTTTGATCTAGAGCTCCGATTGCCGTTCCGTTTGCGGCCACGCGTTCACTGCGGAGAGCTCTACAAAACCCATACAATTAATCTTGAGGTAAGCCACGTTTTACTGTTCGAAATTCCAGCCTTTGATTTCGAGTTTCATGAGCAAAAATGTTGAGATTTTGGGTTCTTTGATGTTATAGGACCCAACTCTCTTGAAGGAGAAGGTTAATCTTGTCTCCTTGGACCTTGGATGTGGTAAGATTCTCAACCCTAGTGTGATTTGTTGTTCTATGATGTTTGGGTATTGAGATGTTGTGTATGGGTATGATGATTGTGGCTTAGGTTTTGTATATGTGAATATTGGAGCTTAATTAGTGATTTTGGAAAGCTTGGAAGAGGGTTTTGTGTGATAAAATCTGTTCTTGGAGGTGTTGATGACAAGTGGTTTGGAAGTGCTCCGGTTGAGCTTGGGAAATCAGCTAAGGTATGGTTTCGATTTCCCGTATCTAATATGTAATGTGGTAGGAAATACTTAGGCTAGAGGCCCTAAGATAGGAATTGAATTGATGATGTTGTGGAATAGTTGAGATATATGATGTGATCATATGTGTGATTATGAATATTGATGCCTTGATTGTGTGATATGTGAGAAAATGCATGTTGTGATATATGCTTGATGAATGATTGAGGTTGAATTGATGGGTGGTGCCATATTGTTGGTGAGTATGATGATTATGTATAATGATGGTTGATTGGAAATTGATATTGTTAGAAATTGGGATGAGAAGGATGTATGACATAATATTGTGTTTATCCTTTGGCCTTTTGATTGAGAAGTGTTAAAATGGTTGGAGGTAGTTTTGAGAATTTTAGTAAAATGTCAATGCGTGAGTTGAGGATGGCTTGTTGTTGAATTTGGTACACTTTGATTGATTTCAAAGAAAAGGGATGAAATTGGCATGTTTTAATTGATTTTGAAAAGAGTTGAAAGTGGCTTGTTTTGAAAATGGTACTTTGTGGTTTTGAATGAAAATATGGTTTTTGGGCATACTTTGATGGGACATAACTTGGACTACGGATCTTTGATTTGTGCCAAATCTGTTTAGAAATGAAATTGGATCCGAGATGTCCATGCCGTTCGAAGAACGGGTGAAAAATGATTTAAAATGAGAGAGTTATGACCGTCGGAAGATTGGGGGTTGAATCTGTGAATTCTGCAGCTTTTAACTTAGAAAATTTTTAGCAGAATGACCCCTCGCGCGTAGGCGCACTTGGCGCGTATGCGCCGTTCTTCGAGAAAGCATCATCCACGCGTGCGCGTGGAGTGCGCGTACGCGTGGCCCTGTTTTCATCCCAAAGTTGATTTTTGAGTTTTAAAAGCCAAACTTCATACTTCTAAGCCTCCAATCTCACCACTTATGTCTTAAATCATTATGATATGCCTAGCATGAGGAAAAGGGCTAGTGAATGTGGTAACTTGCGAGTGAAGCAAGGGAAAAATGAATGATCCATGAGGATCAAAGATGATTATGTGAGATGTGGAGGATGGCGGTGGAAGTGCTTGTTATGCCATGGGCCGAATGGCCGTAATTGTTAATGAATTGGCTGGTTATGGATTTAACCGTGAGCCGGATGGCTGGATTATGCCGTGTGGCGACGGAGCCATGTTTATGGCTAAGTATAAATGCATATATGCTGTTGAATGAATTATGAATGTTGGCACTTCCACCATTGGAGATGAGGGTTTCCCTGGGTAGTAGCAGTGGCTAGCCACCACGTGCTACAGGTTGAGACTCGAAGCTCTTTTGACCCTATGTCGTAAGTGTGGCCGGGCACTGTGAAAGGCCCGGATGAGCTCGCCCCCGTAAATATTCACCAGTGAGGGTGATGGATATGGATCATGTTTATGATCAAGTTTATGATGAGTATAACTCGAGTTGGGGATGCACGACAGAGGGACAGTCCAATGATTAGCTACCAGGACTTGTCGGGTTGGCTCTATAACCGACAGATGATATCATCAGCCACTAGGGACAGGCATGCATCATAAGCATACTACATGAATTGTTTGAGATTGCCTATTTGACTGCATATTACTTGCTAATTGTCTAAATGCCTTATCTGTTCCTATTTGTAAATCTCTTGTCTGATATAACTGTGTTTGCTATATTATACTCCTGCTGGTGGTTGGGAGCTCTGAAGGAATCGGAAAGGGAAGTATTAGTTAGACTGAAGAATCTTTAGTCTGTTGCCACTTATGGTTTAGCTTGTTTATAAGCTTTGATATTATCTGGAGGAAGTTCTAGGATTGCCTTCGGCTTTCCTCTATTATTATGTATTATATATGTGGAAGCTGTTACCATGCTGGGGACCTCTGGTTCTCACCCATGCGGATTTTGTGGTTTTCAGATGCAGGACGTGAGGTTTCTCGCTGAGGCATGCTGGAGACTTCTGGATTAGCGAAGATTCTTGTTCTCGGGACTCTGTTTTGGTTTATGCATCTTGTTTAGATACTTTTATCTCCATTAAATAATACAAACTGTGATGACTCCTCTTATAGGAGATTTTGGAGAATAGGTTTCTGTACTTGTGTCCCTTTGGGTTTTCCTTGGGGTTTTCCTTATTTTATTATATGTGTATATTGCTATGCTCGGACCGGTTATCTTCGCAGCCGGATTTTGAGTCTTGTTATTCCCGTTTTTGACACCCTTTATATATATGATCTCGCGTTAGCTTATCCCTGTTCGTTACGTTATCGATCGGAGTGTTGCGCTTTCGAGTTACGGTTTTTTTGTTTACCCCTTTTTCTATAAAGGCTCCTAGTTATAATCAATTATTCATACTACTAAATGTACTAAATTTTGGTTTTAGAGGTCGTAATACCTTGCCATCTCTGAATTATGACTTAAGCATAAGACTCTGTATGGTAGGGTGTTACATTATGGTATCAGAGCAGTTCGTTCCTGTAGAGCCTGAGGAATGGACTGACTATGCTTCTGTGCATTCTCTGTGTGTGTGTTATGTGCTACTAGTATATCTGCTTGATATAATTGGCATAAACGTTCATGAGCATGCATTTGGGACTTTGAAGCACTAGACTTCCGATATTGAGACTGATCAACTTAATATCGATTGTTTGGTGTGTATAGGGACCAGATGGCGCCTCGTGTACGCGGTAGAGGTCGTGAGAGAGGTCGTACTAATGCTCATGCACCGGAGACTAACCCGAATGACCCGGTGAACTTTATGACTGCGATGGAGAATATGGCTGCTGCTATGCAAGCCACTGCTGAGGCTCTTGGTCAATAGATGAATAACCATGGTAATGACGGAGGTGGAGTTCAAGTCCCGATGACACTGGCAAACTTTTTGAAGGTTAATCCACCGAAGTTCAAGGGAACTACTAGCCCGACTGAAGCCGATACGTGGTTTCAAGCCATGGAACGAGCACTGCAAGCGCAGGTGGTACCTGAAGGGCAGCGTGTAGAGTTCGCTACCTATTTGCTCACTGGGGAAGCATCGCATTGGTGGCAAGGAATCGGACGCCTCCTGCAGCAGGGTGATGATTATATCACCTGGAATGTCTTCCAAGAGGAGTTCTATAAGAAGTACTTTCCGACTTCTGCTAGGATGGCCAAGGAGCTTGAATTGTTGCAGTTGAAGCAGGGTACTATGTCCGTATCTGAGTATACTGACAAGTTTGAGGAGCTGTTCAGATTCTCTCGTATGTGTCAAGGGACTCCGGTGGAATATGAGGAATGGAAGTGTGTTAAGTACGAAGGAGGACTCCGGAGCGATATTTTCAGTTCAGTGGGACCAATGGAGATTAGGACTTTCTCCGAGTTGGTGAACAAGTGTAGGGTTGCTGAAGAGTGTGTGAAGAGGGCAACCGCTGAGAAAGGAAGTCACAAAGGATCATTTTTACAGAACCGAGGGAAGAGCTTTGCACCTAGAGGTCCGCTTTTCAAGAGGGGAGGTTCTTTTAGGAGGCCCAACAACAACTACTCCCAAGGGAAAAGGTTTGGGAAGCAGCCTCGGAATGATCAAGCTTGTACTAGGTGTGGGAGTCACCATCCGGGAGTACCATGCAAGGCCGGATGGGGTTTGTGCTACATTGTGGAAAGGCGAGGCATAAAGTCGCAAATTGTCCAGAGAAGCAAAAGCAAGGTGCTGGGAAAGCACAACAGACTGGTCAGGTGTTCACCACCTCAGCTGTGGGTGCAGAGGGATCCGAGACACTCATTCGAGGTAACTGTGAAATGGCTGGTCAAACTTTAAATGCTTTATTTGATTCGGGAGTATCACATTTATTCATTGCATTTGAGAAAGCCCATGAGTTAGGATTGAAGATCGTAACCTTAGGTTATGACCTAAAAGTGTATAATGCTACCCATGAAGCCATGGTAACTAGACTAGGATGCCCGAAAGTTTCGTTTAGGTTCAAGCAGAGTGATTTTGTCCATAATTTAATCTGCTTACCGATGATCGGTCTTGACCTTATCTTGGGATTGGACTGGTTATATGAGAACCATGTCCTGCTTGATTGTTCTACAAAGTCGGTGTACTTTATGCCGGAAGATACAGAAGGGCCGGTCGTGGTGAATAATTATTACTTGAATTCGATGATGGTGAACTATTCTGGAATCGAATGTCAGGGTATCCTGTTGTTAACCGCTGGTGTTTCGGGTGATGATCAAAGGTTGGATCAGATTCCGGTAGTGTGTGAGTTTCTGGAAGTGTTTCCCGATGATATTGAGGAATTTTCACCTAACCGAGAGATTGAGTTTGCTATTGAATTGGTGCCTGGGGCAGGACCAATCTCAAGTGCTCCTTATAGAATGTCACCGTTAGAGATGGCCGAGCTAAAGTCTCAGTTAGAGGAACTGTTGGGTAAGAACTTTATCCGACCAAGTGTTTCCCCGTGGGGTGCTCCAGTGTTACTGGTAAAGAAGAAAGATGGAAGTATGCGACTCTGTGTGGATTACAGGCAGCTGAACAAGGTCACCATAAAGAATAAGTACCCATTGCCGAGAATTGATGATCTCATGGATCAGTTACAAGGAGCTGGGGTTTTCTCTAAGATCGATTTGCGATCCGGTTATCACCAGATAAGGGTGAGGGGTGAGGATATCCCTAAGACCGCTTTCAGGACTCGTTATGGTCATTACGAGTATACTGTAATGTCTTTTGGGTTGACGAACGCTCCTGCAGTATTCATGGATTACATGAATAGAGTGTTCCGTCCGTTTTTGGATAAATTCGTTGTTGTCTTCATTGACGACATACTGATTTACTCTAAGACTGAAGAAGAGCATGCGGAACACCTGAGGACCGTGTTGCAGATTCTAAAGGAGAAGAAACTCTATGCGAAACTGTTTAAGTGTGAGTTTTGGAAGGATGAGGTAAAGTTTTTGGGTCACGTGGTGAGTAAGAAGGGAATAGCCGTAGATCCAACTAAGGTAGAAGCTGTGATGGATTGGAAGCAACCAACCACAGTAACTGAGATAAGGAGTTTTCTGGGTTTAGCTGGCTATTACCGAAGGTTCATCAAAGGCCTTTCGCAATTAGCTTTGCCGTTGACAAAGTTAACTCGCAAAGACACTCCGTTTGTTTGGACTCCTGAGTGCGAGGAGAGCTTTCAGACATTGAAGAAAAAGTTGACCACTGCACCTGTGTTAGTGTTACCTGAGCCGAACGAGCCTTTTGAGGTGTACTGTGATGCATCGTTAAAGGGCCTAGGGTGCGTGCTGATGCAGCATCATAATGTGGTGGCGTATGCCTCACGACAGTTAAGACCTCATGAAGTTAGTTACCCTACGCACGATCTGGAACTCGCTGCGGTCGTGTTTGCCTTGAAAGTGTGGAAACATTATCTCTATGGGATTAAGTTCCAAGTCTTCTCCGATCACAAGAGCTTGAAATACCTCTTTGATCAGAAAGAGCTTAATATGAGACAAAGGAGGTGGATGGAATTGTTGAAGGACTATGACTTTGAGTTAAATTACCATCCTGGAAAGGCGAATATAGTGGCGGATGCGTTAAGTCGAAAGTCGTTATATGCGTCTTGGATGATGCTTCAAGAGGAGAAGTTGCTCAAGGGATTCGAGAGTCTAAAAATTGGTGCTCGAGAAGTATCTGGAACCTTGTGTTTGAGCCGATTAGAAATCTCGAGTGACTTTAAGTCCGAACTCCTAAAGGCTCATGAGAATGATGAAGCGTTATGGAGGTGTTACCGGCTATCGAACAAGGAAAACAGTGGAGAGTGTCGGAAGAAAAAGATGGGTTATGGAGATTCAAGGGTAGGATCATTGTGCCGGGAAGATATCTTAAAGGAGGCACACAAAAGCGGATTCTCCATTCACCCGGGAAGTACTAAGATGTACCATGATCTAAAGGCGATGTTTTGGTGGCCGGGTATGAAGAATGATGTGGCGGAATATGTTTCAAAGTGCTTAACTTGTCAAAAGGTAAAGATTGAACATTAAAGACCTTCTGGGATGTTGCAACCTTTAGAGGTTCCGCAATGGAAGTGGGAGAGTATTGCAATGGACTTTGTGTCGGGATTGCCAAGGACTAGGACTGGTTTTGATGCTATCTGGGTGATTGTGGACCGACTGACGAAGTCAGCTCACTTTTTGCCCATTCGGATGACTTACACCCTTGAGGAGCTAGCTCGGTTATACATAAAGGAGATTGTGAGACTCCATGGTGTACCTGCTACTATAATCTCTGATAGAGATCCTCGTTTCACTTCGAGGTTCTGGGGTGCATTTCAGAAAGCTTTTGGAACTCGATTAAGCTTGAGTACAGCGTACCATCCTCAAACAGATGGTCAATCCGAGAGGACGATCCAAACACTAGAGGATATGTTGAGAGCTTGTGTTTTGGACCAACCGGCGAGTTGGGATCGGTATATGTCGTTAGTAGAGTTTGCATACAATAATAGTTACCATGCGAGCATCGGAATGGCTCCGTATGAGGCTTTGTATGAGAGAAAATGTCAATCTCCACTATGTTGGTATGAAGCTGGAGAGAAAGGCTTGTTGGGGCCGGAAATGATAGCTGAGACCACTGAACAAGTCAAGAAAATCCGAGATAGGATGCTTACGGCGCAGAGTCGTCAAAAGAGTTACGCCGATCAAAGGCGGAAGCCCTTAGAATTTGAGGCAGGAGATCATGTTTTCCTGAAAGTTACTCCAACCATAGGAGTAGGTAGAGCGATTAAAGCAAAAAAGTTGAATCCTCGATACATTGGTCCATTTCAGATCTTGGAGAGGATTGGGCCGGTGGCATATCGGGTGGCTTTACCACCCCATCTTTCAAACCTGCACGACGTATTTCACGTGTCGCAGCTTCGAAAGTACACTCCTGATGCTAGCCATGTGTTAGAACCCGAATCGGTTCAGTTAAGAGAAGATTTGACGCTTCCAGTGGCTCCAGTCAAAATTGATGATACTAGTATCAAACGGTTGCGTGGAAAAGAGGTTTCATTAGTCAAAGTGGCTTGGAGTCGAGGCGGTGTTGAGGAACACACTTGGGAACTTGAGTCGAAGATGCGAACGGATTATCCGCACTTATTCTCAGGTAATTGATTTTGAATTTGAATTTCGTGGGCAAAATTCCCAATCAGGTGGGTAGAATGTAAGACCCGGTTAATTAATGGCTAATTAACCCATAAATGGGAATTTATTCTAGAAAGCCAAAAATGTTATTTTTATGGCTTAATATGATAGAGGAGATTGAGACGAGAATTTCGGTACCAATTTTATAGAAATCGGACCAAGATTGGACCGAACGGGCCAAACCGGACCAACCGGACCCAAAGTGGGCCCTTGGCCCAACTAAACTAAACCAAAACCCTAGTTTTCAGCACTCTCTCTCCTCACTTAGCACTCAAACACGCTGAAAATTAAGATGGAGGGGGGAAGAATACTCTCTCAAGTTCTAACCCTTGGTTGATCTTCAAACCACCATAACTTTTGATCTAGAGCTCCGATTGCCGTTCCGTTTGCGGCCACGCGTTCACCGCAGAGAGCTCTACAAAACCCATACAATTAATTTTGAGGTAAGCCACGTTTTACTGTTCGAAATTCCAGCCTTTGATTTCGAGTTTCATGAGCAAAAATGTTGAGATTTTGGGTTCTTTGATGTTATAGGACCCAACTCTCTTGAAGGAGAAGGTTAATCTTGTCTCCTTGGACCTTGGGTGTGGTAAGATTCTCAACCCTAGTATGATTTGTTGTTCTATGATGTTTGGGTATTGAGATGTTGTGTATGGGTATGATGATTGTGGCTTAGGTTTTGTATATGTGAATATTGGAGCTTGATTAGTGATTTTGGAAAGCTTGGAAGAGGGTTTTGTGTGATAAAATCTGTTCTTGGAAGTGTTGATGACAAGTGGTTTGGAAGTGCTCCGGTTGAGCTTGGGAAATCGGCTAAGGTATGGTTTCGGTTTCCCGTATCTAATATGTAATGTGGTAGGAAATACTTAGGCTAGAGGCCCTAAGATAGGCATTGAATTGATGATGTTGTGGAATGGTTGAGATATATGATGTGATCATATGTGTGATTATGAATATTGATGCCTTGATTGTGTGATATGTGAGAAAATGCATGTTGTGATATATGCTTGATGAATGATTGAGGTTGAATTGATGGGTGGTGCCATATTGTTGGTGAGTATGATGATTATGTATAATGATGGTTGATTGGAAATTGATATTGTTAGAAATTGGGATGAGAAGGATGTATGACATAATATTGTGTTTATCCTTTGGCCTTTTGATTGAGAAGTGTTAAAATGGTTGGAGGTAGTTTTGAGAATTTTGGTAAAATGTCAATGCATGAGTTGAGGATGGCTTGTTGTTGAATTTGGTACACTTTGATTGATTTCAAAGAAAAGGGATGAAATTGGCATGTTTTAATTGATTTTGAAAAGAGTTGAAAGTGGCTTGTTTTGAAAATGGCATTTTGTGGTTTTGAATGAAAATATGGTTTTTGGGCATACTTTGACGGGACATAACATGGACTACGGATCTTTGATTTGTGCCAAATCTATTTAGAAATGAAATTGGATCCGAGATGTCCATGCCGTTCGAAGAACGGGTGAAAAATGATTTAAAATGAGAGAGTTATGACCGTCGGAAGATTGGGGGTTGAATCTGTGAATTCTACAGCTTTTAACTTAGAAAATTTTTAGCAGAATGACCCCTCGCGCGTAGGCGCACTTGGCGCGTATGCGCCGTTCTTCGAGAAAGCATCATCCACGCGTGCGCGTGGAGTGCACGTACGCGTGGCCCTGTTTTCATCCCAAAGTTGATTTTTGAGTTTTAAAAGCCAAACTTCATACTTCTAAGCCTCCAATCTCACCACTTATGGCTTAAATCATTATGATATGCCTAGCATGAGGAAAAGGGCTAGTGAATGTGGTAACTTGCGAGTGAAGCAAGGGAAAAATGAATGATCCATGAGGATCAAAGATGATTATGTGAGATGTGGAGGATGGCGGTGGAAGTGCTTGTTATGCCATGGGCCGAATGGCCGTAATTGTTAATGAATTGGCTGGTTATGGATTTAACCGTGAGCCGGATGGCTGGATTATGCCGTATGGCGGCGGAGCCATGTTTATGGCTAAGTATAAATTCATATATGATGTTGAATGAATTGTGAATGTTGGCACTTCCACCATTGGAGATGAGGGTTTCCCTGGGTAGTAGCAGTGGCTAGCCACCACGTGCTCCAAGTTGAGACTCGAAGCTCTTTTGACCCTATGTCGTAAGTGTGGCCGGGCACTGTGAAAGGCCCGGATGTGCTCGCCCCCGTAAATATTCACCAGTGAGGGTGATGGATATGGATCATGTTTATGATCAAGTTTATGATGAGTATAACTCGAGTTGGGGATGCACGACAGAGGGACAGTCCAATGATTAGCTACCAGGACTTGTCGGGTTGGCTCTATAACCGACAGATGATATCATCAGCCACTAGGGACAGGCATGCATCATAAGCATACTACATGAATTGTTTGAGATTGCCTATTTGACTGCATATTACTTGCTAATTGTCTAAATGCCTTATCTGTTCCTATTTGTAAATCTCTTGTCTGATATAACTGTGTTTGCTATATTATACTCCTGCTGGTGGTTGGGAGGTCTGAAGGAATCGGAAAGGGAAGTATTAGTTAGACTGAAGAATCTTTAGTTAGTTGCCACTTATGGTTTAGCTTGTTTATAAGATTTGATATTATCTGGAGGAAGTTCTAGGATTACCTTCGGCTTTCCTCTATTATTATGTATTATATATGTGGAAGCTGTTACCATGCTGGGGACCTCTGGTTCTCACCCATGCGGATTTTGTGGTTTTCAGATGCAGGACGTGAGGTTTCTCGCTGAGGCATGCTGGAGACTTCTGGATTAGCGAAGATTCTTGTTCTCGAGACTCTATTTTGGTTTATGCATCTTGTTTAGATACTTTTATCTCCATTAAATAATACAAACTGTGATGACTCCTCTTATAGGAGATTTTGGAGAATAGGTTTCTGTACTTGTGTCCCTTTGGGTTTTCCTTGGGGTTTTCCTTATTTTATTATATGTATATATTGCTATGCTCGGACCGGTTACCTTCGCAGCCGGATTTTGAGTCTTGTTATTCCCGTTTTTGACACCCTTTATATATATGATCTCGCGTTAGCTTATCCCTGTTCGTTACGTTATCGATCGGAGTGTTGCGCTGTCGAGTTACGGTTTTTTTGTTTACCCCTTTTTCTATAAAGGCTCCTAGTTATAATCAATTATTCATACTACTAAACGTACTAAATTTTGGTTTTAGAGGTCGTAATACCTTGCCATCTCTGAATTATGACTTAAGCATAAGACTCTGTATGGTAGGGTGTTACACAACACGTAGCAAATTTAGCAAGTAAGCATAATAATCATATAGGCAAGCCAAATTAATGCACAATCAAACAAAGCACACATATACACATGATGTATGTCTATCCTACTGGCCGTGAGCTCACGTGTCGGTTATATTGCCAGAACCCGACACATCTGGCAGCTAACCCGGATATCATCTCTCTGACATGCCTCTACACACTTGGGATATAGTGTCCGTCACACTCTCGGGATATAGTGCCCACCACACTCATGGGATATAATGCCCGTCGCATTTCCTGGGACAAAGTGTTCCCACACTCTTGGGATATAGCACCCGCCACACTCTCGAGATATAGTGCCCGTCACACTCATGGAATATAGTGCCCGGCACACTTCCCAGGGTAAGGTTCTCCCACACTCTTAGGATATAGTGCCCGATGATGCGTGAGCATCTTCCCTATCTTTTCCTAGTGAATTTGCATTTCATTTATTGAGTTTAATCAAGAATTAATTATCTTTTAGCCACTATGGATGTTACTTTGAGTCGTGTGCAATTCTGTTTATTTTAGGTAGCATTTGGCTGGATTTGATGGAGTTTCCGCAGAAAAAGAGAAGAAGGCAAATGATGTTGTCAACCCTGACCTCTCTGTACTCAAACCTAAATAACTCGAGCTACAAAAGTCCAATGAACGTGATTCTAGTGCGTTGGAAAGCTAACTTTCAGAGCTTTCCAACGATATATAATAGTTCATACTTCTTCTCCAACCACGCTGCCAAGGCTGCGCCTAACTTGAGATTTCTCAAGTTAGGCGAAAACATTAATAAGCATGCATAAGGATTAGGCCTCTATCAAGTAAGGCGCAGCCCATCACCAAGTTAGGCATGGATCTTGTGAAGCAAGTGGTCCACACCCATCAATTGAAGACGTGCTGATTACTATAATTAATTCTAATTTAAAATTTTTATTTTTATTTTAAAATAGGAAAAGATATTATGTTAGTTTTAGAAATTTGAATTTTAAATTTATTAGGATTAGATATAAAAGGATCCCAATTAGTTAACATGGGGATTCCACCTCAACATTATTTCCATTTACAATTTACAATCCTTATTATTCTCTAAACCATGAGCAACTAAACCTCTACTGTTAAGGTTAGGAGCTCTGTCTATTTGTATGGATTGATTTTATTGCTTTTTCTATTTTAATTCATGTATGGATTTACAATTTAAGAATTATTTTCGCTCTTTATCTTATGAATTTGGGTGAAACGGAAGTATGACCATCTTTCTATTTGAGTTCTTGTATAACTTGGAAAAGCTCTTTACTTGAACAATAGCTTGAAAACATATTCTCCTAAATTTTAATTATCTGGATTTAACGGAATACGTGACATATAATCCTTTTATTTTTGGGTAATTAGAATTTTTGTGGTATATAAACTGAAATTTGATCATGCAGCTTCTAATTTGAATTAATTGACCAAGGAATTGGCAGTTAATGAATTTTAGAGGAGACTAGAAAGGTCTAAGGAATTAGGGTCTAATCACATATAGTTTGCCATAAATTAAATCCTGCATGATTAAAATAGTTAGTAAGAAAAGTTAATCTGGAAGAATAGATAACTCTAAAACCTTAACTGCCTTCTCCATACTTTACTCCCAATCCATTTACTTTACTATTTTACTTTCTGTACGATTGTTTAATGCTCTTTGAATATTCAAACACTATTTTCTGTTTGTCTAACTAAGCCAATTAATCAATCGTTGTTGCTTAGTCCTTCAATCTTCGTGGGATCGACCCTCACTAACTTGAGGTATTACTTGGTACGACCCGATACACTTGCCGGTTAGTTTGTGGGTTATAAATACCGCACCAAGTTTTTGGCGCCGTTATGGGGATTGATTGTGATTGACAACTACTCGTTGTTTAATTTCTTAGATTAGATAATTTTTCTTTTAATTAGTTTTATTTTATTATTATTAATCTTTATTTTTCATTTTTATTTATTTTCATTCCCGTAATTTTTTTTTTTACTTTTCTTCGTTCTTTCGTCTTTCATTCGTGCCTCCTGCCCCTGTTTCCCTTTTACTTCCTTTTGCTTTTGATCTTTCTTTTTTTTACTTTAGTTCGTTTTTAATTTTTTTTATTATTTCTTTTTTATTTTATTTTCTTTCTATTTTTATTTTCGTTTTTGTTTACTTCCATTTTTTTTTCTTTCTATATTCTATTAGTTTTCTTTTATTTTGTCTTTAAATTTTTAAATATATATATAGTAAAATTAAAAAAAATTAATCTAAGACTAATATTTTTCTTAATTTTTGAAATTAAATTTGGTGTTTCCTAGTTAGTCTTATTTTAACTTTTTCTTATTTAATTTGCTTAATAATTTCGAAAATTTTTTGTCTTAATCTCACTAGTAATTTTCAAATTTTAGTGATTGTTTGTTTTATTCAATATTTTTATCTCTTTACACAGGATACCTCACTGGGAGTTCTCTGCACTCTGACGTAGAGAATCCCATCTTTGCTTGTCTTTTGTCTGTGTATGTGCAGGAACAGAGACAAAGAACATCTCATAGATTTTGATCCTGAACCTGAAAGAACTTAGGCGACGTTTAAAACAAGCAAGACTTTACAAGGTTGCAGAGTCCACTATGGATAATAATAATGCTGTTAATGCCAATGTGGCAAATCCGAATGGGGATAATCAACAAAGGAGAGTGCTTGGCTCTTATTCTGCCCCTACTGCGGATCTTTATGGAAAAAGTATTGTGGTGCCTCCTATACCTGCAAACAACTTTGAGTTGAAGTCACAACTAGTCACCCTGGTGCAACAAAATTGCCAGTATCATGGACTTCCTCATGAAGATCCAAATCAATTTATATCTGATTTTCTGCAGATTTGTGATACTGTAAAGACAAACGGAGTGAACCCAGAGGTGTACAGACTCATGCTCTTCCCATTTGCTCTGAGGGATAAAGCAAAACTATGGCTAGATTCCCAACCCAAGGAGAGTTTGAATACTTGGGACAAGGTTGTTACTGAGTTTCTTACTAAATTTTTCCCACCAAAGAAGCTGACTAAGCTTAGGTTGGAGGTTCAGACCTTCAGGCAGAAAGAGGGTGAAACTCTTTATGAAGCTTGGGAGAGATGCAAGCTACTGACTAGACAATGCCCTCCAGACATGTTCTCCAAATGGACTCAACTAGATATCTTTTATGAAGGCTTGGGTGAGATGTCCAAGATGAGCTTAGATATTTCTGCAGGCGGTTCATTGCACAAGAAGAAGACACCAGAGGAGACTATTGAGCTTATTGAATTGGTTGCAAGCAATCAATATTTATACTCATCTAACAGGAATCCTGTGAACTCTGAGACCTCTCAGAAGAGAGGCGTGTTGGAAGTAGAAGCTGTGAATGCTCTTCTTGCTCAGAACAAGCTTATGTCTCAGCAAATAAATCTACTTACTCAGCAGATGGGTGGCATGCAAGTCTCAACTATCAACACCCAAAATCCACCTCAAGAGGCCTCCTATGACATGGCAGGTAATTTTGTGCAAAATAATAATTATGATTATACCCAATCCCCTTCTGAACAGGTCAATTACATGGGGAGTGCTCCTAGAAATCCCAATAATGATCCCTATTCTCAAACCTATAATCAAGGGTGGAGAAATTACCCAAATTTTGGGTGGAGAGACCAATCTCAGAGACCTCAGAACTTCAACAATAGTTCTCAGGGCGGTTTCCAACAGAACAATTATAATAACCACCAATTTTAGTCTCAGTAGCAACAACCACCTCAGCAGGCAAACTCTAAATCCCAGGAAGATGCTAATTGGGAGATGATAAAGAGTTTTGTGCAGGAAACCAGAGCATCAATCAAGAATTTGGAGATTCAGATGGGTCAAATAGCCACAAGAGTTAATGAAATTGATCAGATGACCACTAATAGCCTTCCTGATAACACAATTCCAAATCCAAGAGATGAATGCAAGGCTATCACCTTGATAGATGGACAAGTGGCAAGTATGGAAGCACAAGTTAGTGAGGAGCCCATTGAAAAAGAAGCTCCAGAGGAGAAGAAGGAAGAAGTTGAGCATGTCCCTCCAAAGCGTGCAGACAACCCATTCCCAGACTCTCTTGACACTTATCCTACATTACCAAAGGCTCCTGAGTACAAGGCTAAAATGCCATATCCTCAGAGACTTCAAAAGGAGACCAAGGACAAGCAGTTTTCAAAGTTCTTGGAAGTCTTCAGAAAGTTGCAAATCAATATTCCTTTTGCTGAGGTTTTGGAGCAAATGCCTATTTATGTCAAGTTCATGAAGGAGTTGTTGTCAAATAAGAAGCCTTTAAAGGGAGATGAGACAGTGGTCTTGACTAAAGAATGCAGTGCCATCATTCAGAATCACTTACCAAAGAAGATGCCAGATCCAGGGAGCTTTCAAATTCCATGTACCATTGGGAGCACAAGCTTTGAGAAAGCGTTATGTGATCTGGGAGCAAGCATCAATTTAATGCCCCTGTCTGTGATGAAGAAGCTGCAAATCCAAGAAGCACAACCCACGAAGATAGCATTACAGATGGCAGACAAATCTATGAAGCCTGCATATGGATTAGTGGAGAATATCTTAGTCAAAGTGGGTAAGTTCTTCCTCCCAGCAGATTTTGTGATTCTTGATACAGGGGAGGATGAGAACGCCTCTATAATTCTAGGAAGACCATTCCTAGCCACTGGAAGAGCTCTGATTGATGTAGAAGTGGGTAAATTAGCACTTAGAGTGCATAATGAGCAACTGGTCTTTCATGTCTTCAAAGATATACATTCAACAGGTGAAGAAGAGAGGTGCATGCAGACTGAGCTTATTGATCCAAACCTTCAACAACCCCCTGATGATGGACAGTAGAATCTGCAGCTCTAACCTCCTTTGGTAACAAACAATAAAATTTCTCCTGACATCAAACCTAAGTTTGGTGTTGGGAATGCATCATCCACCAAGGAGGAGGTTCCCAAAAAGAAGAAAATACCCAGGGGATGGAGAAACAAAAAGATCCCCACTGAAGATTTCTCTCCAGGAATGAAGGTGGTGTTGACTAGCAATCCAGTGCGGACTTATACAGTAAATAGAATCATCTCTCTAGAGCATATTGAGCTACTTTATGGAGACACAGGAAATAAGTTCAAAGTAAGGGGTGAAGAGCTGAGCCCCTATGATCCTCCTCCCTAGAAGAGCTGACCGTCAAGCTAATGACGGTAAAGAAGCGCTTATCGGGAGGCAACCCGATAATTTCGTATCCTTAGTTATTTTTCATAGTAGTGATTTTCTTATTTATTTGATTTTTATTGAGTTTTTACTGTTTTTCTTTCGTTTTACGTGTGTTTTGATCATGCAGCTATTTTAGAACAAGAACCGAACACTTCAAAAAATTTTTGCCTATCTCCAAGTTCAGCATGGGAAAGTTGAAAAAAAATAAAAAAAAGAAGAAAAAAACATACAAGCTGGTCCTCACAACACCCTTCTTCATCCCCTTATTCCATTTCCCCTTATTCCCGTGATCATCCCCACCTACCCCTCATTCATTAACCATTAAACCCAACACTCCCCTTCTATATATATCTCTCTAACATATATATATATAATATACATGGGGTGCAGCGTGTAATATATATATATATATATATATATATATTACATATTACATGCCGCACCCCATATCTTTAATTTCCCAATGCCTATATAAAGCCAATCCATCCCATTGAATAAACACACAATAATAGATATCCCTTGACCCCACCCCCGTTCCTTATATTCCCTTCACCATTCCCATTCCCATTCCCATTCCCATTTCCATTCTAAATATGTACGGTATCCCCTCCCCCCACACACACATATATCCGTCTTCCCCCCCTATATGTCTATATCTAAATAATATAAAATATATATAAAATAAAAATAAATAAATAAATATATTCACAAAAAAAAAACAAATTAAAACTAATTGTCTTTTTTTTTTTGTCTTTTTATTATTTTTTTTAATAGTTTTTGTTTTTACTCCTCCGTACATTTTTTATGTCCCTTCCTATTTTCAGATTTTTTTTGCTTGAGGACAAGCAAATTTTTAGGTTTGGTGTTGTCGCTTTGCTTGTGGCTTTTCTGTTTATTTTAATGGCACCAAAGGGAGACGAATCATCTTCACAGAGGAACACAACCTGAAGAATAAAACAACCGCTAGGATAACTAAGGTGGTTAAGTTTCTTTCATTTTTTATTCCTCCCCTCTTTTCCTATGTTATGTTCCGATTTTCTGCTATTTTGCTTTGTTTGTTGCATGATCCTTTATTAGTTAGAATCTTAGGTCTAGTTTAGTTTTCTCTTAATTGCTTTAATTCCGAAAAGATGTCTCATGTATTACTCACTGAGCTTGAATTCAAATAAAAAATACAGAAGTGATGTATGGCATGAGAAAGTGAGTTTATATTGAAGAATAGTCTTATTTACTTAGATGTGATGGTATTTTCTGTAATTCTGAATGCATGACATGAACAGTGCATATTTGAATTTGAATCAAAGAATGTTGATGTACAAGGAACAGGAATTTAGAGAATTATTATGATTTCTCTGAAATTAATAAAAGTTTAATCCTTGAAGCAAAAGAAACAGCAAAAGAAAAATAAGAGCAGGGTCCAAGGCTCTAAGCATCAATGACTAGGGAGGTCAGACATGATTAAAAGCTCAAAGAGTTATTTCCCTAGTCACATGCTTGTGGCGTTTCTGTGTCAAGTAATCCTTGAGACAAAACATTTAGAGTCGAGATCAGTTGCAGAGTACGCCAAAGGCTTTGAGCACCACTGTTTGGGAGTAATTAAAATAAATAAATAAATAAATAAATAAATAAATAAATAATATTTAATTAGAACCTAAAGAGAGTTCCCCAGTTAAGTGCTTGTGGTGTTTCTGTGTCAAGTAAAGGTTGAGACAAAACATTTAAAGTCACGGCTAGGCTCAAGGTGCAAAGCACCAGAAAAAAATAGTTGTGTTCAAGGATTAAATTGAGTTACAAAAGATCAGAGAATTCATAATATTATCCGGATTCTAATTCCAGATGACAGTAACATTCTTCCGATTCAAAGGAGAGTGAGATGACAGAACTATTCAGGATTGCAGTTGTAAACCCACTATAAGAAGAGACATGAGCTTAATCGAACTCTCATTCTCATGCAAATTCACATCCTAAGCCTATATTAGTTTTGGTTGCTTGAGGACAAGCAACAATTCAAGTTTGGTGTTGTGATGCGTGAGCGTCTTCCCTATTTTTTCCTAGTGAATTTGCATTTCATTTGTTGAGTTTAATCAAGAATTAATTATCTTTTAGCCACTATGGATGTTACTTTGAGTCGTGTGCAATTCTGTTTATTTTAAGTAGCATTTGGCTGGATTTGATGGAGTTTCCGCAGAAAAAGAGAAGAAGGCAAATGATACTGTCAACCTTAACCTCTCTGCACTCAAACCTAAATAACTCGAGCTACAGAGGTTTAATGAATGTGATTCCAGTGGCGTTGGAAAGCTAACTTCCAGAGCTTTCCAACGATATATAAGTCCACACTTCTTCTCCAACCACGCTGCCAAGGCTTCAAGTTAGGCGCAAAACATTAATAAGCATGCATAAGGATTAGGCCTCCATCAAGTAAGGCACAGCCCATCACCAAGTTAGGCATGGATCCTGCAAAGCAAGTGGTCCCCACCCATCAATTGAAGACGTGCTAATTGCTATAATTAATTATGATTTAAAAGTTTAATTTTTATTTTAAAATAGGAAAAGATATTATGTTAGTTTTAGAAATTTAAATTTTAAATTTATTAGGATTAGATATAAAAGGATCCCAATTAGTTAAAAGGGGGATTCCACCTCAACATTATTCCCATTTACAATTTACAATCCTTATTATTCTCTGAACCATGAGCAACTAAACCTCCACTGTTAAGGTTAGGAGCTCTGTCTATTTGTATGGATTGATTTTATTGCTTTTTCTATTTAAATTCATGTATGGATTTACAATTTATGAATTTGGGTGGAACGGAAGTATGACCCTCTTTCTATTTGAGTTCTTGTATAACATGGAAAAGCTCTTTACTTGAACAACAGCTTGAAAACATATTCTCCTAAATTTTAATTATCTGGATTTAACGGGATATGTGACATATAATCCTTTTATTTTTGGGTAATCAGAATTTTTGTAGCATATAAACTGGAATTTGATCATGCAGCTTCTAATTAGAATTAATTGACCAAGGAATTGCAAGTTAATGAATTTTAGAGGAGACTAGAAAGGTCTAAGGAATTAGGGTCTAGTCACATATAGTTTGCCATAAATTAAATCCTGCATGATTAAAATAGTTAGTAAGAAAAGTTAATCCGGAAGAATAGATAACTCTAAAACCTTAACTGCCTTCTCCATACTTTACTCCCAATCCATTTACTTTACTATTTTACTTTCTGTACGATTGTTTAATGCTCTTTGAATATTCAAACACTCTTTTCTGTTTGTCTAACTAAGCCAATTAATCAATCGTTGTTGCTTAGTCCTTCAATCCTCATGGGATCGACCCTCACTCACCTGATGTATTATTTGGTATGACCCGGTGCACTTGCCGGTTAGTTTGTGGGTTATAAATACCGCACCACCCGACATAGCTTACAACAGAGAGAAAACTCAACATACTCATCATCAACAATCTCAATCAGACTTCAATTATCATATTCATTCATAATCATTCACATTCATTCATTAAATATCATTATGGCAAAAAATCATCAATTATATAGCACTTCCTCACTTCCTCAATTAATCAATCATAGGCACAATCACTGTGTACCAGGGATATAGTGTCCAGCATACTCTTGGGATATAGTGTCCATCACACTCTCCAATCACACTCACTATTTATCATTACCACCCTTATACCCTCTCTAGTACACTCACATTTCTTCAATTCATATCTCAATTCAATCTCAAGTTCATCATTTATCATCTTCATCATCATTCACTTCTCATTCAACATGCCAACACCTCATTACTTAGTTACTCGCTTTATCCACACTTTTCAATTCAAATTTCCCACTTCGAAACCTCTCTTCACCTCTAAGACACCATCCCTCCCTAGTTCAACCCCCTTCGTTACCATTACAACTCAATTCTAGGGTATTAGAGAATAAAAATAGAAGTTTAGAGGTTCAAAATCATGTGTAAAACACAAAAATTCAATTTCTGAAAATAGGGTCTCGCGTACGCGAACCATGTCACACGTACACAGAAGTGTAATTTTCTCCATCTTGCGTACACAACCTTTGCTCGAGTACGCGAGTCTTTTGGGCCGAAAGGTTGGCTCGCGTCGCATGTAGGTGTCCGCGCACGTGGCACACAAAATTTTACCATCTCGCATATGCGTCACCCTCTCGCATACGTGAGACACCAAACCCGAAGGGAATGGCCGCGTCGCGTGCGAGGGTCGTGTATGCGAGTTATGCAAGGTGGCCAAAATTGTAAGTGCTGCAGAATTTTAATTTTACACACCGAACTTCCAACGCGCATAACTTTTTTGTTTTAAAATATTTTTCATTTGTTCTTCGAACGGCATAAACTTCATGGGCCCAATTTTCATATAAAATAAATTCGAGGAAAATCGAGGGTCAGGAAGCCAAGTTATGTCTCACTGAAGTTTGACCAAAAATCAGATTTTTCATAAATTTTCAAACCTCAACTTTCAAAACATTTAAAATTCCAACCCCTTTAAGACTTACCAAATCTACATCAACGAAGTTCAATCATACCTCAACACTCCTCATTTACTCCATAACACATTAATTCACAATTATAATAATTTTACACAATAATCCATGTCCAAACAACATCATACATAATCATCAAACTTCTATACATGTATTTATATCATCAGACATCACAAACTTGCATTATTACACCACCATCAACCTTTTCATGCCATAAATCATCAAACCAATTATTCTACAATAATTTGACACAATATAGGCACCAATACATGATTTAACCTATCCTAAACCATCTAGCGTAAGTTTTCACGACACATTATATTTTAACTACGAGAAACCGAAACCATACCTTGGTAGATTCCCTGTAAAACCTGGAACGTCACAATTTGTCACCATTCCACAACACCCAAGCTTCCAAAGTCACACCAAACGGGTCTCTGGCTCCCCAAAGTCCAATACCAAGTTTCTAACACCACCAATTTGTTTCCAAAATACACAATCCAAACTAATTTCACAATATAACACTAAAATTACCATAGGGTTCACTAATTAGATAACTTGACAAGAATTAAACATTCCTCACTTTACCTATAGAAGAATTGAGCCAAAACCCGACACACCCACTAAGTTAACTTGATCCTAAATATCAAAATCAACAAAATTTCAACACCAAAGCTCAACAAATTTTGAAATTGAGATGAGAAGATCTGGGTGAGAAAACTCAAGTTTCTTACCAAATTGTTTAATGGATTTTGTAGGGGATTCCAAGACGAACGCGTGGCCGCTGACGGTGTAACAACCCAACTTCTAGTACGTCATGATCGTACCAAAAGTAAGGTGTTACTAACCTGTTTTCCTTATTAACTATTTAATATTAAGCCTTTAGTTCGATATCGCATTTTAATTTTTAAGAAAAACCCAAAAACTTTTGTTTTTATTTATCAAAATCATATATCAAAGATCACCAAGTAATAATAATCACATAATTATTAAAAAATATTATACAAAAGAATTCAAATAAAACTCAGATACAACTGGTGCACGAAATTGTGATTCACACTTTTCACAACTCCGCACAACTAACCAGCAAGTGCACTGGGTCGTCCAAGTAATACCTTACGTGAGTAAGGGTCGATCCCACGGAGATTGTCGGCTTGAAGCAAGCTATGGTCATCTTGTAAATCTCAGTCAGGCGGATTCAATTGGTTATGAGGTTTTGATAATTAAAAGATAAATAAAACATAAAATAAAATAAAGATACTTATGTGATTCATTGGTGGGAATTTCAGATAAGCGTTTGGAGATGCTTTGTTGCTTCTGAACCTCTGGTTTCCTATTGCCTTCTTCCAATCATGCGTGCTCCCTTCCATGGCAAGCTGTATGATCCTCTCGGATGAAAAATACCAGGTACGATCTCTGCATGGCTAATCAACTGTCAGATTTCTCGTCTCGGATGAAAAATACCAGATACAGCTACCGCACGGCTAATCATCTGTCAGTTCTCACTAGCGTCGAAATAGGACCCTTGTCCTTTTGCACACTGTCACTGCACCCAACATTCGCAAGTTTGAAGCTCGTCATAGTCATCCCTTCCCAGATCCTACTCGGAATACCACAGACAAGGTTTAGACTTTCCAGATCTCAAGAATGCTGCCAATGGTTCTAGCCTATACCACGAAGGTTCTAATCACGAATTCGGATACTCTGTTGTCAGGAGAGACGATGTGAATTGTGGCTTAGAGACCCAAGAGAATATACTCTGACTGTCGTTCAATGAGTACGTTGAACATCATGTAGACCGCTTTGTGGTTGTCAGGCACGCAGATCTTGGCTAAGCGAGTAACGAAGATAGTGGGTGATTGTCACGGGTCACCCCTTCATTCTGACTTAACTGAATTAAGTACAAGAGATTATCTTGGAGAAGAAGTAGGCGTGAATTGAAAGAAAAATAATAGTATTTGCATTAATTCATGAAGAACAGCAGAGTTCCACACCTTAATCTATGAGGTGTAGAAACTCCACCGTAGAAAATACATAAGAGAAAAAGGTCTAGGCAAGGCCGTGTGGCTAGTCTCAAAAACATGATAAATGGCATAAGCTCTCTAATACAATAGTAAAAATTGCTATTTATACTAAACTAGTAACTTAGGTTTAAAGAAAATGAGTAACTAAGTGCAGATAGTGCAGAAATCCACTTCCTGGGCCCACTTGGTGTGTGCTTGGACTGAGCATTGAGCTTTTCACATGCATAGGCCACTCTTGGAGTTAAACACCAGTTTGGGTGTCAGTTTGGGCGTTTAACTCCAGTTCTGGTGCCAGTTCTGGCGTTTTACTCTAGAAAATGGTCTTTAGTGGGCGTTTAGATGCCAGTTTGGGCCGTCAAATCTCGGGTAAAGTATGAACTATTATACATTTCTGAAAAGCCCAAGATGTCTACTTTCCAACGCAATTGAGAGCGCGCCAATTGGGCTTCTATAGCTCCAGAAAATCCATGTCGAGTGCAAGAGGGTCAGAATCCAACAGCATCTGCAGTCCTTTCTCAGCCTCTGAATCAGATTTTTGCTCAGGTCCCTCAATTTCAGCTAGAAAATACTTGAAATTACAGAAAAACACACAAACTCATAATAAAGTCCAGAAATATAATTTTTGCATAAAAACTAATAAAAATATAATAAAAAATAACTAAAATATACTAAAAACTATGTAAAAACAATGCCAAAAATGGTATAAATTATCCGCTCATCATAACATCAAACTTAAATTGTTGCTTGTCCCCAAGAAACTAAAAACAAAATAGGATCAAAAGAAGAGAAAATACAATAAAATTCAAAAATATCAATGAAGATTAGTTTCAATTAGATGAGCGGGACTAGTAGCTTTTTGCTTCTGAACAGTTTTGGCATCTCACTTTATCCTTTGAAGTTCAGAACGATTGGCATCCATAGGAACTCAGAATTCAGATAGTGTTATTGATTCTCCTAGTTCATTATGTTGATTCTTGAACACAGCTACTTTATGAGTCTTGGCCGTGACCCTAAGCATTTTGTTTTCCAGTATTACCACCGGATACACAAATGCCACAGACACATAACTGGGCAAACCTTTTCAGATTGTGACTCAGCTTTGCTAGAGTCCCCAGTTAGAGGTGCCCAGAGCTCTTAAGCACACTCTTTTTGCTTTGGACCATGACTTTAACCGCTCAGTCTCAAGCTCTTCACTTGACACCTTCACGCCACAAGCACATGGTTAGGGACATCTTGATTTAGCCGCTTAGGCCAGGATTTTATTTCTTTGGGCCCTCCTATCCATTAATGCTCAAAGCCTTGGATCCTTTTTACCCTTGCCTTTTAGTTTAAAGGGCTACTGGCTTTTTCTGCTTGCTTTTTCTTTTTCTTTCTTTTTCTTTCTTTATTTTTTGCCTCTTTTTTTTCTCTTTTTTTTTCTGCAAGCTTTGTGTTCTTCACTGCTTTTTCTTGCTTGAAGAATCAATTTTATGATTTTTCATATTATCAATAACATTTCTCTTTTTTCATTATTCTTTCAAGATCCAACAATTTTAACATTCATAAACTTCACTATAAAAAATATGCATTGTTCAAGCATTCATTCAGAAAACAAAAAGTATTGCCACCACATCAAAATAATTAAACTATTTTTAAGATAGAATTCGAAATTCATGTACTTCTTGTTCTTTTGCAATTAAAAACATTTTTCATTTAAGAAAGGTGGAGGATTCATAGGACATTCATAGCTTTAAGACATAGACACTAGACACTAATGATCATGTAATAAAGACACAAATATAGACAAAACATAAAGCATAGAATTCGAAAAATAGAAAAATAAGAACAAGGAAGTTAAAGAACGGGTCCACCTTAGTGATGGCGGCTAGTTCTTCCTCTTAAAGATCTTATTGAGTGCTTGAGCTCCTCTATGTCTCTTCCTTGCCTTTGTTGCTCCTCTCTCATGGCCTTTTGGTCCTCTCTGATTTCATTGAGGATAATGGAGTGCTCTTGGTGCTCCATCCTTAGTTGCCCCATGTTAGAACTCAATTCTCCTAAAGAAGTGTTGAGTTGCTCCTAATAGTTGTTTGGAGGAAAATGCATCCCTTGAGGCATCTCAGGGATTTCTTGATGAGGAATTTTCTCATGCTCTTGTTGAGGTCCATGAGTGGGCTCTCTTGTTTGCTCCATCCTCTTCTTAGTGATGGGTGAGATGGAGGCAGAAGTCGGCTAATTAAGAAATCAATATAGAGAATGCATTGAGAGTATAGTTCTTAACCAGCTAAGATCCGCCTTGTCAATTTAGAAAAGTTGTCACGAAAATTAGAAATAATAATATTGGGAGTATGAGTCCCAGGTCGTCTCCCAACGAGTTGCAGGAAAGGGTGCTAACTTATTAATCAGGAATTTTTAAGAGAGTTTGAGTTTGGATAATGAGCAATTAAATAATTATAAATTAAAGCAATAAAACTAAGAATGATTATTAATATTCTAATAAAAAGCCTTGACTGGGGGAAATGATTAATTAGAAGTCCTATCCTTGTTGGGATCTCTTAAGTGTAGTATCAAAAAGGTTGTTGTTTTCACTTAGTTAACCCTTACTAAATAAAGGAAAGTCAAGTGATTGAGCTAATCCTTATTCGCAAATCCTAGTCCTCTCCCTTGGGAAGGTCTAGCGTTAGTAAATACAAAACTAGCCAACAACTTCCAGTTTAATCAGCACTTAAGCCTTCCAACTCAAGTGTCTCCTTTTAATCAATCCCCATGTCAAGTATGGAATCTACTCCATTGACATGAATATAATACTCAGAAAAATATAAGAAGGCATAATAAATTAATTAAAATAAAATAGAGACTGAAAATTAATTAAAAGTAAAAGTAATCTTCTTTATGAACAATCCATGAAAATAATCCAATTAGAACTCTAAATAAAGTAAATAAGGAAATGGAAGAATAAGGGACAAAGTAAACAAACTATGATAATATCTTCAACAGAGGTGATGACTCTTCAATATCCAAAAGTATGAAACAATAACTAGGAATGTAAAGAGAAACTAGAGGAAGAGTAATTCTCTCTCTAGATTCAGATCTAAAACTAAAAGTAATCCTAATATGAATGTATGTGTATCTCTGTCTATGCGTGTGTGTTGAGTCTCTGCTTGTTTTCTGGCTCTATTATGTGTTTCTGGGTCGAAAATTGGGTCAAAATGCGGCCCAAAATTGCCCCCATCATTTTCTGTTAATTTTGCAGATCGCACAGGTCACGCGTACGCGTCGTCTACGCGTTCGCGTCATTCAGCGATTTTCCTTGTCACGCGTACGCGTCATTCGTGCAGACTTCAATCCACGCGTACGCGTCAGGCACGCGTACGCGTCAGGCACGCGCTCGCGTCGCTGCGATTTTCTCCATTCCACGCGCTCACGTGAGCCATGTGCGCGCGTCGGTGTTCGTGAGTCATCTCCTTAGTTTCTTGTGTTCCTTCCATTTTTGCAAGCTTCCTCTTCATTCTCTAAGCCATTCCTGCCCTATGAAGCCTGAAACACTTAACACACAGATCACGGCATCGAATGGTATAAAAGAGAATTAAAATATACTAATTAAAGATCTTTAGGAAGCAAGTTTTCAATCATAAAACAACATTAGGAAGGAGTTATAAAATCATGCAATTAGTATAAATAAGTGGGTGAAGACTTGATGAAACCATTCAATTAAACACAAGATAAACCATAAAATAGTGGTTTATCAATGGGCTTGTCTCCTTCAATGAGGATGTCTTCCTCTATGACAATTCCAGCTGAATTGCATAGGTTACAGATGAGATGAGGGAAGGCTAACCTTGCCAAAGTGGAGGGCTTGTCCGCCACCTTGTAGAGTTCTAGAGGTATGATCTCATGAATTTCTACTTCCTCTCCATTCATGATACTATGGATCATGATAGCCCGGTCTATTGTAACTTCAGACCGGTTACTAGTAGGAATGATAGAGCGTTGGATGAACTCCAACCATCCCCTAGCCACAGGTTTGAGGTCAAGCCTTCTTAGTTGAACCGGCTTGCCTCTTGAGTCTCTCTTCCATTGAGCTCCTTCCACACAGATGTCCATGAGGACTTGGTCCAAACTTTGAGATGAATCTCTCCATCTTCCATGACTCGGAGGTGGAAGAAATTACCTCACTTTTCTCTTTCTAGAGGTTTCTCCGGTCTTAGGTGCCATTAGTGGTTATGGAAAAACAAAAAGCAGAGCATTTTCCCATACCAAACTTAAAAGGTTTGCTCGTCCTCGAGCAAAAGAAAAAAGAAAGGAGTAGAAGAAGAAGAAATGGAGGAGATGGAGGAGTGTGTTGTTTTCGGCCAAGGGGGAAAGTAGTGTGTATGATGTGTGAAATTGAAGGTGGTGAGGAGGGGTATTTATAGGGTAAGAGAGAGGGGGAATTCGTGTATGAGGGGTTGGGTTTGGAAGGGAAATGTTTTGAATTTGAATGTTGAGGTAGGTGGGGTTTTATGATGGATGGATGTGAGTGGTGAAGAGGATAGGATTTGATAGGTGAATGGTATTTGGGGAAGAGTGTTATGGAGAGGTGTGAAGAGGAGAGAGAGTGAGTTGGGGTAGGTGGGGATCCTGTGGGGTCCACAGATCCTGAGGTGTCAAGGAATTCTGCTCCATGCACCTTTCTGGCGTTCAAACACCCTCTGTGTGCCAATTCTGGCGTTAAACGCCAGCTCTGCTACCTTTCCTGGCGTTAAACGCCAGTCTGCTACCCCTTTCTGGCGTTAAACGCCAGTCTGTCTGCCAATTTTGGCGTTTAACGCCAGCTAGACACCAGACACCCTTTTCTGGCGTTTAACGCCTAGAATGCTGCCAGACTGGGCGTTAAACGCCCATTCTGCTATCCTTATTGGCGTTTAAACGCCAGTAAGCCTGTCCTCCAGGGTGTGCTATTTTTATGCTGTTTTTGATTTTGCTTTAGTTCTGCAGCTGTTTTTATGACTTCACATGATCATCAACCTAAAGAAAACATAAAATGACAATGGAATATAAATAATATAATTAAATAACATTGGGTTGCCTCCCAATAAGCGCTTCTTTAATGTCAATAGCTTGACAGTGAGCTCTTAGAGAGCTTCACAGAGACTCAGAGCTTGATGGTGGCCTCCCAACACCAAACTTAGAAGTTGAGTGTGGGTGCTCTGTTTTACTCTATATTGAGAGAAGCTTTTCATGCTTCTTCTTCATGGTTATAGAAGAAGATCCTTGAGCCTTAAACACAAGGTAGTTGATGAGCGGATAATTTATACGCTTTTTGACATTGTTTTTAGTATGTTTTTAGTAGGATCAAGTTACTTTTAGGGATGTTTTCATTAGTTTTTATGTTAAATTCAAATTTCTGGACTTTACTATGAGTTTGTGTGTTTTTCTGTGATTTCAGGTATTTTCTGACTGAAATTGAGGGACTTGAGCAAAACTCAGATTCAGAGGTTGAAGAAGGATTGCTGATGCTGTTGGATTCTGACCTCCCTACACTCAAAGTGGATTTTCTGGAGCTACAGAACTTGAAATGGCGCGCTTCCAATTGCGTTGGAAAGTAGACATCCAGGGCTTTCCAGAAATGTATAATAGTCCATACTTTGGCCACGTTTAGATGACACAAACTGGCGTTCAACGCCAGTTTTCTGCCCAAATCTGGCGTCCAGCGCCAGAAAAGGAGCCAAAACCAGAGTTGAACGCCCAAACTGGCACAAAAGCTGGCGTTCAACTCCAAGAAGGACTTTTACACGTGCAACACTCATGCTCAGCCCAAGCACACACCAAGTGGGCCCCGGAAGTGGATTTATGCATCAATTACTTACTTTTGTAAACCCTAGTAGCTAGTTTATTATAAATAGGACCTTTTACTATTGTATTAGGCATCTTTGATCAGTTGTATGCTATCTTAGATCACGTTTGAGGGCTGGCCTCTCGGCCATGCCTGGACTTTCACTTATGTATTTTTAACGGTAGAGTTTCTACACTCCATAGATTAAGGTGTGGAGCTCTGCTGTTCCTCAAAGATTAATGCAAAGTACTACTGTTTTCTATTCAATTCATCTTGTTTCGCTTCTAAGATATTCATTCGTACTTCAATCTGAATGTGATGAACGTGACAATCATCATCATTCCCTATGAACGCGTGCCTGACAACCACTTCCGTTCTACCTTAGACTGAATGAGTATCTCTTAGATCTCCTAACCAAAATCTTCGTGGTGTAAGCTAGAATGATGGCGGCATTCAAGAGGATCCGGAAGGTCTAAACCTTGTCTGTGGTATTCCGAGTAGGATTCAATGAATGAACGACTGTGACGAGCTCCAAACTCGTGATTGCGGGGCGTTAGTGACAGACGCAAAAGGATAGTAAATCCTATTCCAGCATGATCGAGAACCGACAGATGAATAGCCATGCCGTGACAGGGTGCGTTGACCATTTTCACTGAGAGGATAAGATGAAGCCATTGACAAGGGTGATGCCTCCAGACGATTAGACGTGCCGTGACAGGGCATTGGATCATTTTCCCGAGAGATGACCGAAAGTAGCCATTGACAGTGGTGATGTATCACATAAAGCCAGCCATGGAAAGGAGTAAGACTGATTGGATGAAGATAGCAGGAAAGCAGAGGTTCAGAGGAACGAAAGCATCTCTATTCGCTTATCTGAAACTCTCACCAATGATTTACATAAGTATTTCTATCCCTTCTTTTATTTATTAAGTTCGAAAACCCATTACTGTTTTATATCTGCCTGACTGAGATTTACAAGGTGACCATAGCTTGCTTCATACCAACAATCTCCGTGGGATTCGACCCTTACTCATGTAAGGTATTACTTGGACGACCCAGTGCACTTGTTGGTTAGTTATGCGAAGTTGTGAAAATATGTTTAGACCATGGTCCTGTGCATCCGTTTTTGGTGCCATTGCCAGGGAATCAATTTCGAACAACAATTCACAACCTGAGTAGCAATTTCGCATACCAAGTTTTTGGCGCCGTTGCCGGGGATTGTTCGAGTTTGGACAACTGACGGTTCATCTTGTTGCTCAGATTAGGTAATTTTCTTTTTGTTTTATTTTCAAAAATTTTTCAAAATTCTTTCAAAAATTTTTTTTTCTTATGTTTTCGAAAAAATTTTAGATTCAAAATTTTTAAGAATGAATTCTAGTGTTTCATGAAGCATGTGAAGCCTGGCTGGCTGCAAGGCCATGTCTAAATTCTTTTGGACTGAGGCTTCCAAACCATCAGCATAGAGGCAAGTTACATATTTTATAAGTAATGAGCAGTATATTCTGATATCTTGCTGAAGCTTGGCTGGCCATTGGCCATGTCTAGTATTTTGGACCGGAGCTTTCATTGAAAGCTTGGCTGGCTAGTGAGCCATGTCTAATTCCTGGACTGAAGCTTTAGACTAAGAATGCAAGATTCCTGGAATTCATATTAAAAATTTTGGAATCCTTATTTTCCTTTTTCAATTAATTTTCGAAAAATCCAAAAAAATTAGAAAATCATAAAAATCAAAAATATTTTTCCGTTTCTTGTTTGAGTCTTGAGTCATGTTATAAGTTTGGTGTCAATTGCATGTGCATCCTGCATATTTTTCGAAAATTCATGCATTCATAGTGTTCTTCATGATCTTCAAGTTGTTCTTGGTAAGTCTTCTTGTTTGATCTTTGCATTTGCATGTTTTGTGTCTTTTCTTGTTTTTCATATGCATTCTTGAATTCTTAGTGTTTAAGCATTAAAGAATTCTAAGTTTGGTGTCTTGCATGTTTTCTTTGCATTAAAAATTTTTCAAAAACATGTTCTTGGTGTTCATCTTGACATTCAAAGTGTTCTTGGTGTTCATCTTGACATTCATAGCATTCTTGCATGCATTCATTGTTTTGATCTAAAAATTTCATGCATTGCATCATTTTACTTGTTTTTCTCTCTCATTATTAAAAATTTAAAAATCAAAAAAATATCTTTCCCTTTTTCTCTCTTAAAATTTCGAAAATTAGATTTGACTTTTTCAAAAATTTTTAAAATTCTAGTTGTTTTTATGAGTCAAATCAAATTTTCAATTTAAAAATCTCATCTTTTTCAAAATCTTTTTTCAAAAATCAAATCTTTTTCAAATTTCTTAGTTATTTTCGAAAATTCCAAAAAAATATTTTTCAAAAATCTTTTTCTTATTTTTATATCAAATTTTCAAAAATAACATAATCAATTAATGTTTTGATTCAAAAATTTCAAGTTTGTTACTTACTTGTTAAGAAAGATTCAAACTTTAAGTTCTAGAATCATATCTTGTGATTTCTTGTGAATCAAGTCATTAATTGAGATTTTAAAAATCAAATCTTTTTCAAAAACTAATTTCAATCATATCTTTTCAAAAAAAAATATCTTCTTATCTTATCTTTTTCAAAAATTTGATTTCAAAATATCTTTTCTAACTTCCTATCTTCTTATCTTTTCAAAATTGATTTTCAAAATTTGTTTCAACTAACTAACTAACTTTTTGTTTGTTTCTTATCTTTTTCAAAACCACCTAACTAACTCTCTCTCTCTAATTTTCGAAAATATCTCCCCCCTTTTTCAAAAATTTCTTTTTAATTAACTAATAATTTTTTTTATTTGAATTTTCGAAAAACTACTAACCTTTTTCAAAACTATTTTCGAAAATCACTAACTCTTTTTCAAAAATTATTTTCAAAAATCCTTCTCCCTCATCTCCTTCTATTTATTTATTCATCTACTAACATCTCTTCCTCACACCCATCAAAAATCCGAACTCCCTCTCTCTCTCTCTGAGTTCAGATTTTCTTCTTCTTTTCTTCTACTAACACAAGGACCTCTATACTGTGATATAAAGGATCCATATTATTATTATTATTTTTTCTGTGCCATCTTCTTTGTCATATGAGCAGGAGCAAGGACAAGAATATTCTTGTTGAAGCAGATCCAGAACCTGAAAGGACTCTGAAGAGAAAATTAAGAGAAGCTAAATTACAATAATCCAGATATAACCTTTCAGAAATTTTCAAACAGGAAGAGGAGATGGCAGCCAAAAATAATAATAATTAAAGAAGGATGCTTGATGACTTTACTGCACCTAATTCCAATTTACATGGAAGAAGCATCTCCATTTCTGCCATTGGAGCAAACAACTTTGAGCTGAAACCTCAATTAGTTTCTCTGATGCAGCAGAACTGCAAGTTTCATGGACTTCCATCTGAAGATCCTTTTCAGTTCTTAACTGAATTTCTTACAGATATGTGATACTGTTAAGACTAATGGAGTAGATCCTGAAGTCTACAGGCTCATGCTTTTCCCATTTGCTGTAAGAGACAGAGCTAGAATCTGGTTGGACTCTCAACCCAGAGACAGTCTGAACTCTTGGGATAAGCTGGTCACGGCTTTCTTAGCCAAGTTCTTTCCTCCTCAAAAGCTGAGCAAGCTTAGAGTGGATGTTCAGACCTTCAAACAGAAAGAAGGTGAATCCCTCTATGAAGCTTGGGAAAGATACAAACAGTTGACCAAAAAGTGTCCTTTTGACATGCTTTCAGAATGGACCATCCTGGATATATTCTATGATGGTCTGTCTGAGTTATCTAAGATGTCATTGGATACCTCTGCAGGAGGATCCATTCACCTAAAGAAAACGCCTGCAGAAGCTCAAGAACTCATTGACATGGTTGCAAATAACCAGTTCATGTACACTTCTGAAAGGAATCCTATAAATAATGGGACGCCTATGAAGAAGGGAGTTCTTGAAATTGATACTCTGAATGCCATATTGGCTCAGAATAAAATATTGACTCAGCAAGTCAATATGATCTCTCAGAGTCTGAATGGAGTGCAAGCTGCATCCAACAGTACTCAAGAGGCTTCTTATGAAGAAGAAGCTTATGATCCTGAGAACCCTGCAATAGCAAAGGTGAATTACTTAGGTGAACCTTATGGAAACACCTATAACTCATCATGGAGAAATCATCCAAATTTCTCATGGAAGGATCAAAAGCCTCAACAAGGCTTTAATAATGGTGGAAGAAATAGGTTTAGCAACAGCAAGCCTTTTCCATCATCCACTCAGCAACAGACAGAGAATTCTGAGCAGAATTCATCTAGCTTAGCAAACTTAGTCTCTGATCTATCTAAGGCCACTGTGAGTTTCATGAATGAAACAAGGTCTTCCATTAGAAATTTGAAAGCACAAGTAGGCCAGCTGAGTAAAAGGATCACTGAAATCCCTCCTAGCACTCTCCCAAGCAATACAGAAGAAAATCCAAAAGGAGAGTGCAAGGCCATTAACATAACCAAAATGGCCGAACCCAATGAGGGAGAGGAGGACATGAATCCCAAGGAGGAAGACCTCCTGGGATGTCCAGTGATCAATAAGGAGCTTCCCTCTGAGGAACCAAAGGACTCTGAGGCTCATCTAGAGACCATAGAGATTCCATTGAACCTCCTTATACCCTTCATGAGCTCTGATGAGTATTCCTCTTCTGAAGAGAATGAAGACGTTACTGAAGAGCAAACTGCCAAGTTTCTTGGTGCAATCATGAAGCTGAATGCCAAATTATTTGGTATTGAAACTTGGGAAGATGAACCTCCCTTGTTCACCAATGAACTAAGTGATCTGGATCAACTGACATTGCCTCAGAAGAGACAGGATCCTGGAAAGTTCATAATACCTTGTACCATAGGCACCATGATCTTTAAGGCTCTGTGTGACCTTGGTTCAGGAATAAACCTCATGCCCTTCTCTGTAATAGAGAAACTGGGAATCTATGGGGTGCAAGCTGCTAAAATCTCATTAGAGATGGCAGACAATTCAAGAAAACAGGCTTATGGACAAGTAGAGGATGTGTTAGTAAAGGTTGAAGGCCTTTACATCCCTGCTAATTTCATAGTCCTGGATACTGGAAAGGAAGAGGATGAATCCATCATCCTAGGAAGACCTTTCCTGGCCACATCAAGAGCTGTGATTGATGTTGACAGAGGTGAACTAGTCCTTCAATGGAATGAGAACTCCCTTGTGTTTAAAACTCAAGGATCTCCCTCTGCAACCATGGAGAGGAAGCATGAAAAGCTTCTCTCAAAGCAGAGTCAACCCAAGCCCCCACAGTCAAACTCTAAGTTTGGTGTTGGGAGGCCACATCCAAACTCTAAGTTTGGTGTTGAACTCCCATATCCAAACTCTAAGTTTGGTGTTGGAAAGTTTCAACAATGCTCTGAACATCTGTGAGGCTCCATGAGAGCCCACTGTCAAGCTATTGACATTAAAGAAGCGCTTGTTGGGAGGCAACCCAATGTTTATTTATCTAATTTTGTTTTTGTTTTTCATAGGTTCATGATCATGTGGAGTCACAAAATAAAGAGAAAAATTGAAAACGGAATCAAAAATAGCAGAAGAAAAATCACACCCTGGAGGAGCATCTGCCTGGCGTTCAACACCAGAACAGAGCATGGTTCTGGCGTTCAACGCCAGAAAAGGCAGCAAATGGGCGTTGAACGCCCAAAATGGGCACCAACCTGGCGCTGAACGCCCAGAGTTGTGTGCAATGGCATTTTACATGCCTAATTTGGTGCAAGGTTGTAAATCCTTGAACACCTCAGGATCTGTGGACCCCACAGGATCCCCACCTACCTCCACTCACTTCTTCTCACCCCTCTTTCACACAATCCCATAAACACTCTTCCCCAAAACCCTTCACCAATCACCTCAATCTCTCTTCCCCATCACCTCTTCACCACTCACATCCATCCACTCTTCCCCATAAACCTACCTCATAAACCCCACCTACCTTCAAAATTCAAAACCATTTTCCCACCCAAACCCACTCATATGGCCGAAACCTTTCCCCCCTCCCTTCCCTATATAAAGCCCTCCATTCTTCATCAAATTCACACAACACACCCCTCTACACCCTTCTTGGCCAAAACACTTCCCACTCTCCCTCTCCTCCATTTCTTCTTCTTCTTCTTCATCTATTCTTACTTTTATTGCTCGAGGGCGAGCAAAATTCTAAGTTTGGTGTGGTAAAAGCATAAGCTTTTTGTTTTTCCATTACCATTGATGGCACCTAAGACCGGAGAATCCTCTAGAAAGGGGAAAGGGAAGACAAAAGCTTCCACATCCGAGTCATGGGAGATGGAAAGGTTCATCTCCAAAGCCCATCAAGACCACTTCTATGATGTTGTGGCCAAGAAGAAGGTGATCCCTGAGGTCCCTTTCAAACTCAAAAGAAATGAGTATCCGGAGATCCGACATGAAATTCAAAGAAGAGGTTAGGAAGTTCTAACAAATCCCATTCAACAAGTCGGCATCCTAATGGTTCAAGAGTTTTATGTCAATGCATGGATCACCAAGAACCATGATCAAAGTAAGAACCCGGATCCAAAGAACTATGTTACAATGGTTCGGGGAAAATACTTAGATTTTAGTCCGGAGAATGTGAGGTTGGCGTTTAACTTGCCCATGATGCATGGAGATGAACGCCCCTACACTAGAAGGGTCAACTTTAATCAAAGGTTGGACCAAGTCCTTATGGACATATGTGTAGAAAGAGCTCAATGGAAGATTGACTCCAAAGGCAAGCCGGTTCAACTAAGAAGATTGGACCTCAAGCCTGTAGCTAGAGGGTGGTTGGAGTTCATTCAATGCTTAATCATTCCCATTAGCAACCGGTCTGAAGTTACTATAGACCGGGCCATCATGATCCATAGCATCATGATTGGAGAAGAGGTGGAAGTTCATGAGATTATACCTCAAGAACTCTACAAGGTGGCTGACAAGTCCTCCACTATGGCAAGGTTAGCCTTTCCTCACCTCATTTGCCACCTATGCAATTCAGCTGGGATTGACATAGAGGGAGATATCCTAATTAAAGAGGACAAGCCCATCACTAAGAAAAAGATGGAGCAAGCAAGAGAGCCCATTCATGGAGCTCAAGAGGCGTATGAAGCTCATCACCATGAGATCCCGGAGATGCCTCAAATGCACTTTCCTCCACAAAACTATTGGGAGCAAATCAACACCTCCCTAGGAGAATTGAGTTCCAATATGGAACAACTAAGGGTGGAACATCAAGAGCACTCCATCATGCTTCATGAAATAAGAGAAGATCAAAAAGCAATGAGGGAGGAGCAACAAAGACAAGGAAGAGACATAGAAGAGCTCAAGGACATCATTGGTTCCTCAAGAAGGAAACGCCACCATCACTAAGGTGGATTGATGCCAAGGCATCTTAGGCTAGTTTCACTAGTATTTTTCTGTTAGTTTTAGTGGTTTTATGCATTTTCTTGAGCTTAAAGTAACCAAGAATGGTTAAAAGAATAACAAAGCAATGAACCATCCAAACAATATGATTTTGACGCAAATTCCATGACTTTTAGTTATATTACTTGAATGCTATGAATGGAAGATTTCTCATGAAATTTTGCAAGACTTTGATGCAATTGTTTGGATGATTTCAGGGAAGAAGAGGCTAAGCAAGGAAGCAACAAAATCAATAAAGGAAGCTTGAATATCACATGTGGAGTTTAAGTTCCAGTTTAAGCCTAAACTGGAGCTTAAACGCCAGAATCATGAAGGCTAAGAAATGCTGGAATTGAAGTTTAACCTCCAGTTTAACCTTAAACTGGAGGTTAAACGCCAGAATGGAAGTCTCACCAAAGAAGCATGTCCACGTTTAACCTCCAGTTTAACCTTAAACTGGAGGTTAAACGCCAGAAAGGGGAAAAGCACCAGGGAGCCATTTCCACGTTTAAGCTCCAGTTTGACCTTAAACTGGAGCTTAAACGTGTTCGACCAAGTTTCTCCTCCAGGGTTGCTTTCTCCATTTCCACGTTTAAGCTCCAGTTTAACCTTAAACTGGAGCTTAAACGTGTTCGACCTCCAGGATGGCTTTCTCCTCTTCCACGTTTAAGCTCCAGTTTAACCTTAAACTGGAGCTTAAACGTGTTCGACCTCCAGGGCTGCCCTTCCTATCTCCACGTTTAAGCTTCAGTTTAACCTTAAACTGAAGCTTAAACGTGTTCGACTACATGACTCTCCAGGGCTGCCTTCTTCCATTTCCACGTTTAAGCTTCAGTTTAACCTTAAACTGAAGCTTAAACGTGCTTCTACAAAAGGCTTCACTAGAAGTGTCTGGCGTTTAAGCTGCAGTTTAAGCTTAAACTGCAACTTAAACGCCACTCTTGGAAAAGGTTTCTGGGCCAAAAATATTGCGGTTTAAGTTAGTCTTTGAGCACAAACATTAACTTAAACTTACTCTGGCATGAAATCCAATTGAATATCATGGTTTATGGGATTGGGCTTGAAGGATTGATGAGTCTGAAATTTCAATTTGTTGAGTCATGTATTATTAATTGATTATCACTAAGTTAGCTCAATGAATGTTACAGAATTTGGATCAGCAGCCTCATCAAGATTATGGATCATAAACCCAAAGCAAAAGGAAAGCAGGGAGAGGCCTCAAAGCCCAAGAAACATAACAGAAGCTCAATATAGAAAGTGTATAAATAGGATAGAATAGAAGTTAGGAAGAGACTTTTACCTTTTCATTTAGCTAGTTTTCATATCTTTGTAATTGAATTCAGAGCTATGACTCACTAAACCCCCTTTCATTGGGTTAGGGAGCTCTATTGTAATTCAATGAATCAATAATAGTTTATCTTCTTCTTCAATCTTTTCTCTTGAATTTTGTTAGAAAGCTTCTCGATCTAATTCCATTGGGTAGTTGTCTTGGGAAAGAAACTACCCATAATTGGAATCCTTCGGAACCTTGGGAAAGGAATGGAGGATTCATGCTAGAGAAGCTTTCTCACAGTGAATTGGATTGGGGTTTGGATGGATATTGTGACATGTAATCCTACCAAATTGTGGTTCATGAAACTGTGTGGTATAATCAGTGATCGAGCATCATCTCTTCTTATGAACATTTAAACCAAGGGATTGGGAATTTGTTCGTTTTTAGAGAGAATTGGTGAGCCAAGGGATTGGGATCCAATCATATAAGATTGCCAAGCAAAATTCAATGAACGCATTGCTTGAGGAAGAGATAAACATGTTTTGATTAGGAGATCTCAATATCTCCTATAACCCAATGAATTCCCCATTTCTGATTTCCACTATTATCTTTACATTCTGCAATTACATTCATGCAATCACCCCATTCCCTTTTAATTTCAGCAATTTAGCTTCTGCTCTTTAATTCATGCAATTTAAGATTCCGCCATTTCAATTTCTTGTCATTTACTTTTCCCGCCAATTTTACATTCCGCAATTCTCATCTAAATCTTGATTCCGCTCAACTAGAACACACTTCTAATCTGAATTGCTCATTCAACCAATCCTTGTGGGATTCGACCTCACTCTATTGTGAGTTTTTACTTGACGATAACCGGTGCACTTGCCGGAAGGAATTTTGCCGATCGTGCAATTTCCTAAATCGTAGCATAACTAGTTTATGCGTATCAAGTTTATGGCGCCGTTGCCGGGGATTGGTTTTCGATTGACAATTCTCAAATTGGAAGTTAACTAGATTGAGCATTTTTTTTTGTTTTGATTAATTCAGTACAAGTTACTTGTTGAATTTTTAATTCTGCACTCTGTTACATGCTTTCTGTCTTTATGCCTTTAAATTCAAGCAACTAACTCACTGACTCACTAACTGTTTGAATTAATTCCTCAATTGCTCTAACCATACTCTTCCATTAACCAAGAGTATTTCACTTGTTTGTTGCCGGTGCTGTGTTCTTGTATGACAGGTAGGAGAGGAGAGACATCAACTCCTCCATATACCGAACCAGAGAGGACCCTTCATAGACTTAGAAGGGAAGCAAGAGGGAAGAGAGTACTGGGAGAAGAAGAATCTGAAGGAGAATCTGAGGACAATTTTGAGGAAGCTCTAGATCTCAACATGGATAGAGAAGTTCACAACCATGAGAGAGCTGATGGAAACAATGCCATTCCTGAGAGGAGGGTTCTTAGTTCATACATAAACCCAACCTCTGGGAATTGTGGTAGCAGCATTTAGAAACCACCCATTCAGGCCAACAATTTTGAACTCAAACCACAGCTAATATCACTTGTGGAGAATCATTGTTCATTTGGTGGGAGTGCTAATGAAGATCCCAACCAACATCTCACAAAATTCCTGAGAATTTGTGACACTGTGAAGTCCAATGGAGTCTAGGAAGATGCCTATAAACTGCTTTTGTTCCCATTTTCACTTAGGGACAAAGCAGCTAAGTGGCTGGAATCATTCCCAAGGGGGAGTCTAACAACATGGGATGAGGTGGAAAGCAAGTTTCTGGCACGTTTCTACCCCCCACAAAAGGTCAATAGGCTTCGATCTGAGGTTCAGACTTTTAGACAACAAGATGGTGAAACTCTCTACGAGGCATGGGAGAGATTCAAGGATTTGACAAGGAAATGCCCACCAGACATGTTCCATGACTGGGTGCAATTGCATATTTTCTATGATGGACTTTCTTATGAATCAAGGAAGGCTGTGGACCATTCATCAGGAGGTTCATTGAACAGGAAAAAGACTGTGGAGGAAGCCATTGAAGTGATTGAAACAGTGGCTGAGAATGAGTACTACTATGCTTCAGAGAGACACAACACTAAGGGAGTCATGGAGCTGAACCATGTTGATACAATTCTAGCCCAAAACAAGGTGTTTGCCAAGCAACTAGCAGAGCTTACCAGGCAATTAGAAACAAAGCAAGTGGCTGCAATACACACACAAGATCAAGAGGAAGTAAGCATTGAAGGAGGTGATTGGGAAGAGGCCAACTATGTGGGAAACCAACAAAGGCAATCATATGATCCACATTCCAACACTTACAACCCAGGATGGAAAAATCACCCAAACTTTGGGTGGGGGAACCAACAAACCCAACCACAAAACCACAAACCTTACAACCACAACCAACATAACAATTCCACATACCAAAACTCCAACCAAAGATCATACCAAGCCACACAAAACACTTACTCTCAACCACCATATCATAGCCAAAATAATCAACCTACCCAACCTAACCCAAACCAACAATTTCAAGATCAATTAAACAGGATAGAAGGAGTGCTGGCACACATGGGCCAGGACATAATTGAATTGAAAAGCTTCAGGGATGATGTGAGAACTACCTTAAGAAACCATGGTGAAAAACTCAAGAGGATGGAGTCTCAAGTAGGAGAGCTATCTCAACAGGCCCCCAAATCAACTACAGTGTTCCCTAGTGACACAGAAAAGAATCCTAAAGGGGAACAAAAGAGAGTGAGATGGGAAGAATGCAAGGCCATCACCATATTGAAGGAAGTCTCAGAAGAAGAAGGAATCAGACCCTCAGAGCAGGAGCCAGAAATCTTGAAGGAAGGTGTGGAAGAAGCTAAGCAGAAAAGTGGAACTGAGCAAGCCAAGGAACTGCAAAAAGGCACGCTGGAAATATACCAACCAAAAGCACCATTTCCTCAGAGGTTAGGAGGAGGTGAAAAAGGGAAAACCTATTCAAGGTTTTTAGAGACATTTAAGTCTCTCCATATCAATATTCCCTTTCTTGAGATTCTCCAGCAGATGCCTACACATATCAAGTATTTAAAGGAATTACTAAGCAAGAAAAGAGTTTTGAAGGGAGGACAAACGGTAACAATGAACAAAGAATGCAGTGCCCTCATCAAGAAGGACACAGTCTCTAAGAAAACAGACCCAGGAAGTTTTCATATTCCTTGCATCATAGGGGAAACAAAAATTGACAGAGGATTCTGTGATCTAGGAGCTAGCATAAATGTGATGCCTCTAACTCTTATGAAGAGGCTACAATTGAATGAGGTGAGATCCACTGATGTAATCATACAACTGGCTGACAAAACTCAGAAGCAAGCTGAAGGGGTAGTTGAGAATGTGCTGGTGAAAGTGGGAGATTATTACTTCCCCACAGACTTTGTCATTGTGGACATGGAGGAAAGCTACTTACACCCTATCATTCTGGGCAGACCATTTCTAGCCACTACTAGAGCGCTCATAGATGTAGAACAAGGAGAGCTAATTTTGAGAATACATGATGAACAGCTCATTTTCAAAGTTTTCAAACCTGCACCTGAGCTTGAACCAGAACCTGAAAAGCCTAAGGATGATAGTAGCCATCTGTGTTTGGAGGAAAGTAATCCAGCAGCTGAAATTCTAAAACAGTCCTTGGAAGGCAAACAAGAGTTGCAAGAGTTAAAGGCACAAGAATCAATGGAAACAGATCAGAAGGATCTTCCTAGCATAAGGGTCAATGAAGAAATCCTCAAGAGAAAGGGAAGAATGATAGGGAAATTACCAAGAGGGTGGAGAAACAAGAAAATTCCCACTGAAGGTTTTTCTCCGGGAGATAAAGTGATATCAAGTCATTATCTGCCAATTCCACCTGGCCTCAAAACCATTCCTTCCCAGCTCCCTCAAGTGTTCACAATCAGGAAGGTTCTTTCTATGGAACATTTAGAGGTCATGAAGGAATCAAGTGGGGACGTTTGCATAGTGAGAGGAGAAGACGTCAAGCACTACAATCCACCCTAACAAGGAAGCTGACCGTCAAGCTAATGACGTTAAAGAAGCGCTTGTTGGGAGGCAACCCAACCTGAGGTAATACCCTTTTGCTGTTTCTTTTATTTGTTTCAATAAAAAGGGTGAAGTAGTTTCTGTGCATTGCAAAGAATTAAGTTTGGTGTTTCGCATCAAACAATGAATTCGTGGATCAATAATTCAAAGGGGAATGTGTGACTCTAAGTTTGGTGTTCCACCATAAAGATCAACTGAACACAACAACCTTTGAATTATATGAAAGGAACAACCATTCTAAGCAGTCACAAAAATGCTTAAAACCCTTAGCAGCAACTTCTTTCCAAAGAGAACTCAAGGATTCAAAAAAAAAAAAAAACAGAGAAGTAAGTGGGAGACTAAGTTTGGTGTTCACACACCAACTCAGACACTTACCCACACAAAGTTGAGCTAACCACTCAAGTGCTTGAGAAGCAAGCAACTTCATCACTCTTTGCAGGAAAGGAAACAAGGATCTTAAAGCATGAAGCAACAATTAGGAGAAGAAGGAGAAATCAAAAGTGTTTGCTGGCAACAAAGAGAAAACAAGGAATTTCACAAGGTAGTATTGTTCCTTGATAATTCTTTAAAAAGGGCAAACAAAAGCATGCTTGTTCTGGTTTAAACTGTAAATGTTGAATCTTTCTGGAATGTGAAGTTTTTAGTATATTTGTCTGTTTATTGCTTTGAATAAAGTGAACGCCTAGATGTTTGGATATAACTTCACTTTCTTAAACAAGTGCTTGCCATGCTTGTTCTGTTTCCAAAAATAAAAGAAAAGTTTGAACAAAAGTAACTTGGCTCAATTAGTGACAAATCAAGTAGAATTAAGTGGTGGTATGCATGCTTGATTGTTTAGTCAGATCACTGGAATTAGAGTGTAGAATTATCATTTTTTGTGTAGAAATTGAAAACTGTCTATGGATCTTGATGAATAAATGTCTTTGGCCATGAAAAAGAAAGAAAAAGAAGAAGAAAAAGCCACTGAAAAAGGGCAACCAAAAAGCAAGAAAATTGAGAAAATAAGCTAGGCACCAATGGTTTGAACTTCTGAGACAAATGCCTGTGGTGTTTATGTATTAAGGATATGCTTGGATGAATAGGTTCTGAGGAGTGTTTCAACACTTGGTAACTTGGGTTAAATAACCCGGGATTATCAACCAAAAGTCCATTATCAAGAGCAACCTAAATACAAAACATTTAGTCACACAAAGAGGTGCTGGGCACCAATGTCTCAAGAAGAAATGTGAACTAAAATGCCTGAAGTGGATATGTGTAGTGCACTGATAAGAAAAAGAAATTGCCAAAGGCTTGTGCAACACATGACACCAAGCAAACAAGGAGCAAAGGAGCTCTAAGAAAAAGAAAAGAAAAACAAAGAAGAGAAAAGTGCCAAGGACATAAGAATAACAAGAGGACATAGCAGTGTTTGATGGATGCAATGAAAAAGTGATAATCTTACGTGATAAGAATGAAAAAGTGATGCTGCAACTTTCTGCATAAAACCCTTCTGATGAACTTCAAATGCTTGCTAATATAGCCAATGTAATTGCTTTTTGTTTCATACTTTCTTCTCAAATAACTCAGGACTTGCTTAGGGACAAGCAAGTATTAAGTTTGGTGTTGTGATGCCAAGGCATCTTAGGCTAGTTTCACTAGTATTTTTCTGTTAGTTTTAGTGGTTTTATGCATTTTCTTGAGCTTAAAGTAACCAAGAATGGTTAAAAGAATAACAAAGCAATGAACCATCCAAACAATATGATTTTGACGCAAATTCCATGAGTTTTAGTTATATTACTTGAATGCTATGAATGGAAGATTTCTCATGAAATTTTGCAAGACTTTGATGCAATTGTTTGGATGATTTCAGGGAAGAAGAGGCTAAGCAAGGAAGCAACAAAATCAATAAAGGAAGCTTGAATATCACATGTGGAGTTTAAGTTCCAGTTTAAGCCTAAACTGGAGCTTAAACGCCAGAATCATGAAGGCTAAGAAATGCTGGAATTGAAGTTTAACCTCCAGTTTAACCTTAAACTGGAGGTTAAACGCCAGAATGGAAGTCTCACCAAAGAAGCATGTCCACGTTTAACCTCCAGTTTAACCTTAAACTGGAGGTTAAACGCCAGAAAGGGGAAAAGCACCAGGGAGCCATTTCCACGTTTAAGCTCCAGTTTGACCTTAAACTGGAGCTTAAACGTGTTCGACCAAGTTTCTCCTCCAGGGTTGCTTTCTCCATTTCCACGTTTAAGCTCCAGTTTAACCTTAAACTGGAGCTTAAACGTGTTCGACCTCCAGGATGGCTTTCTCCTCTTCCACGTTTAAGCTCCAGTTTAACCTTAAACTGGAGCTTAAACGTGTTCGACCTCCAGGGCTGCCCTTCCTATCTCCACGTTTAAGCTTCAGTTTAACCTTAAACTGAAGCTTAAACATGTTCGACTACATGACTCTCCAGGGCTGCCTTCTTCCATTTCCACGTTTAAGCTTCAGTTTAACCTTAAACTGAAGCTTAAACGTGCTTCTACAAAAGGCTTCACTAGAAGTGTCTGGCGTTTAAGCTGCAGTTTAAGCTTAAACTGCAACTTAAACGCCACTCTTGGAAAAGGTTTCTGGGCCAAAAATATTGCGGTTTAAGTTAGTCTTTGAGCACAAACATTAACTTAAACTTACTCTGGCATGAAATCCAATTGAATATCATGGTTTATGGGATTGGGCCTGAAGGATTGATGAGTCTGAAATTTCAATTTGTTGAGTCATGTATTATTAATTGATTATCACTAAGTTAGCTCAATGAATGTTACAGAATTTGGATCAGCAGCCTCATCAAGATTATGGATCATAAACCCAAAGCAAAAGGAAAGCAGGGAGAGGCCTCAAAGCCCAAGAAACATAACAGAAGCTCAATATAGAAAGTGTATAAATAGGATAGAATAGAAGTTAGGAAGAGACTTTTACCTTTTCATTTAGCTAGTTTTCATATCTTTGTAATTGAATTCAGAGCTATGACTCACTAAACCCCCTTTCATTGGGTTAGGGAGCTCTATTGTAATTCAATGAATCAATAATAGTTTATCTTCTTCTTCAATCTTTTCTCTTGAATTTTGTTAGAAAGCTTCTCGATCTAATTCCATTGGGTAGTTGTCTTGGGAAAGAAACTACCCATAATTGGAATCCTTCGAAACCTTGGGAAAGGAATGGAGGATTCATGCTAGAGAAGCTTTCTCACAGTGAATTGGATTGGGGTTTGGATGGATATTGTGACATGTAATCCTACCAAATTGTGGTTCATGAAACTGTGTGGTATAATCAGTGATCGAGCATCATCTCTTCTTATGAACATTTAAACCAAGGGATTGGGAATTTGTTCGTTTTTAGAGAGAATTGGTGAGCCAAGGGATTGGGATCCAATCATATAAGATTGCCAAGCAAAATTCAATGAACGCATTGCTTGAGGAAGAGATAAACATGTTTTGATTCGGAGATCTCAATATCTCCTATAACCCAATGAATTCCCCATTTCTGATTTCCACTATTATCTTTACATTCTGCAATTACATTCATGCAATCACCCCCATTCCCTTTTAATTTCAGCAATTTAGCTTCTGCTCTTTAATTCATGCAATTTAAGATTCCGCCATTTCAATTTCTTGTCATTTACTTTTCCCGCCAATTTTACATTCCGCAATTCTCATCTAAATCTTGATTCCGCTCAACTAGAACACACTTCTAATCTGAATTGCTCATTCAACCAATCCTTGTGGGATTCGACCTCACTCTATTGTGAGTTTTTACTTGACGATAACCGGTGCACTTGCCGGAAGGAATTTTGCCGATCGTGCAATTTCCTAAATCGTAGCATAACTAGTTTATGCGTATCATGGATTCATTCCTTGTTCTTATTTCTTCTGTTTTCTGTTTTCTATGTTATGTGCTTATCTATGTTTGTGTCTTCATTACATGATCATTAGTAGTTAGTAACTTTGTCTTAAAGTTATGAATGTCCTATGAATCCATCACCTCTCTTAAATGAAAAATGTTTTAATTCAAAAGAACAAGAAGTACATGAGTTTCGAATTTATCCTTGAACTTAGTTTAATTATATTGATGTGGTGACAATGCTTCTTGTTTTCTGAATGAATGCTTGAACAGTGCATATGTCTTTTGAAGTTGTTGTTTAAGAATGTTAGATATGTTGGCTCTTGAAAGAATGATGACTAGGAGACATGTTATTTGATAATCTGAAAAATCATAAAAATGATTCTTGAAGTAAGAAAAAGCAGCAAAGAACAAAGCTTGCAGGAAAAAAAAATAGGCGAAAAAAAATAGAAAAAAAATAGAAAGAAAAGCAAGTAGAAAAAGCCAAAAGCTCTTAAAACCAAGAGGCAAGAGCAAAAAGCCAATAACCCTTAAAACCAAAAGGCAAGGGAAAATAAAAAGGATCCCAAGGCTTTGAGCATCAGTGGATAGGAGGGCCTAAAGGAATAAAATCCTGGTCTAAGCGGCTAAACCAAGCTGTCCCTAACCATGTGCTTGTGTCGTGTAGGTGTCAAGTGAAAACTTGAGACTGAGCGGTTAAAGTCAAGGTCCAAAGCAAAAAAAAGAGTGTGCTTAAGAACCCTGGACACCTCTAATTGGGGACTTTAGCAAAGCTGAGTCACAATCTGAAAAGGTTCACCCAATTATGTGTCTGTGGCATTTATGCATCCGGTGATAATACTGGAAAACAAAGTGCTTAGGGCCATGGCCAAGACTCATAAAGAAGCTGTGTTCAAGAATCATCATACTGAACTAGGAGAATCAATAACACTATCTAAACTCTGAGTTCCTATAGATGCCAAAAGGATAGTAAATCCTATTCCAGCATGATCGAGAACCGACAGATGAATAGTCGTGCCGTGACAGGGTGCGTTGACCATTTTCACTGAGAGGATAAGATAAAGCCATTGACAAGGGTGATGCCTCCAGAAAATTAGCCGTGCCGTGACAGGGCATTGGATCATTTTCCTGAGAGATGACCGAAAGTAGCCATTGACAGTGGTGATGTATCACATAAAGCCAGCCATGGAAAGGATTAAGACTGATTGGATGAAGATAGCAGGAAAGCAGAGGTTCAGAAGAACGAAAGCATCTTTATTCGCTTATCTGAAACTCTCACCAATGATTTACATAAGTATTTCTATCCCTTCTTTTATTTATTAAGTTTGAAAACCCATTACTGTTTTATATCCGCCTGACTGAGATTTACAAGGTGACCATAGCTTGCTTCATACCAACAATCTCCGTGGGATTCGACCCTTACTCACGTAAGGTATTACTTGGACGACCCAGTGCACTTGCTGGTTAGTTATGCGAAGTTGTGAAGATATGTTTAGACCATGGTCCTGTGCATCCGTTTTTGGTGCCATTGCCAGGGAATCAATTTTGAACAACAATTCACAACCTGAGTAGCAATTTCGCATACCAGTAGTCTCCATTCAATTGAAGGACTAACTCTCCTCTGTCCACATCAATCACAGCCCTTGCTGTGGCTAGGAAGGGTCTTCCAAGGATGATGGATTCATCTTCATCCTTCCCAGTGTCTAGGATTATGAAATCAGCAGGGATATACAGGCCTTCAACCTTCACTAAGACATCCTCTACAAGTCCATAAGCCTGTTTCATTGATTTGTCCATAAGCGCTTCTTTAATGTCAATAGCTTGATAGTGAGCTCTTAGAGAGCTTCACAGAGACTCAGAGCTTGATGGTGGCCTCCCAACACCAAACTTAGAAGTTGAGTGTGGGGGCTCTGTTTTACTCTGTATTGAGAGAAGCTTTTCATCCTTCTTCTCCATGGTTACAGAAGAAGATCCTTGAGCCTTAAACACAAGGTAGTCTCCATTCAATTGAAGGACTAACTCTCCTCTGTCCACATCAATCATAGCCCTTGCTGTGGCTAGGAAGGGTCTTCCAAGGATGATGGATTCATCTTCATCCTTCCCAGTGTCTAGGATTATGAAATCAGCAGGAATGTACAGGCCTTCAACCTTCACTAAGACATCCTTTACAAGTCCATAAGCCTGTTTCATTGATTTGTCTGCCATCTCTAGTGAGATTCTTGCAGCTTGTACCTCAAAGATCCCTAGTTTCTCTATTACAGAGAGTGGCATGAGGTTTATTCCTGACCCCAGGTCACACAGAGCCTTCTTAAAAGTCATGGTACCTATGGTACAGGGTATTAAGAACCTTCCGAGATCCGGTTTCTTCTGAGGTAATTTCAGTTGAACCAAAGCATTCAGTTCATTGATGAGCAATGGAGGTTCATCCTCCCAAGTCTCATTACCAAATAACTTAGCATTCAGCTTCATGATTGCTCCTAGGTACTGAGCAACTTGCTCTTCAAAAATATCTTCATCCTCTTCAGAGGAAGAATACTCATTAGAGCTCATGAATGGCAACAGTAAGTTCAGTGGAATCTTTAAGGTCTCTGTATGAGCCTCAGATTCTTTTGGTTCCTCATTAGGAAACTCCTTAGGGGTCAGTGGACGTCCATTGAGGTCTTCCTCACTAGAAATCACTACCTCTTCCTCCTCTATAGGTTCGGCCATGTTGGTTATATTTATGGCCTTGCACTCTCTCTTTGGATTCTCTTCTGTATTGCTTGGGAGAAAACTAGGATGGATTTCAGTAACTCTTTTACTTAGTTGACCCACTTGTCCCTCTAAATTTCTGATGGAAGACCTTGTTTCAGTCATGAAACTGAGAGTGGTCTTAGATAGATCAGAGACTATAGTTGCTAAGTCAGAGAGGCTCTGCTTAGAATTCTCTGTCTGTTGCTCAGAAGATGATGAAAAAGATTTGCTATTGCCAAACCTGTTTCTCCTACCATTATTATTATTGAAACCTTGATTAGGCTTCTGCTGATCCTTCCATGAAAGATTAGGATGATTCCTCCATGAAGGATTATAGGTGTTTCCATAGGATTCTCCCATGTAATTCGCCTCTTCCATTGCAGGATTCTCAGGGTCATAAGCTTCTTCTTCAGAGGAAGCTTCTTTAGTACTGCCGGATGCAGCTTGCATTCCAGTCAGATTTTGAGAAATCATATTGACTTGCTGAGTCAATATTTTATTCTGAGCCAATATGTCATTCAGAGTATCAATCTCAAAACTCCTTTCTTCTGAGTCATCCCATTATTCACAGGATTTCTTTCAGAAGTATACATAAACTGGTTATTTGCAACCATCTCAATGAGTTCCTGGGCTTCTGCAGGGGTTTTCTTCAGATGAAAAGATCCACCAGCAGAGTGGTCCAATGACATCTTGGATAATTCAGACAGACCATCATAGAATATACATAAGATGCTCCATTCTGAAAGCATGTCAGAAGCACACCTTCTGATCAATTGCTTGTATCTTTTCCAGGTTTCATAGAGGGATTCACCTTCCTTCTGTCTGAAGATTTGGACTTCCACTCTAAGCTTGCTCAACTTTTGAGGTGGAAAAAATTTGGCCAAGAAAGCATTGACCAACTTTTCCCAAGAGTTCAGGCTTTCTTTAGGTTGTGAGTCTAACCATATCCTAGCTCTGTCTCTTACAACAAAGGGAAAAAGCATAAGTCTGTAGACCTCGGGATTAACCCCATTGGTCTTAACAGTGTCACAGATTTGCAAGAATTCAGCTAAGAACTGATGAGGATCTTCCAATGGAAGTCCATGAAACTTGCAATTCTGCTGCATTAGAGAAACTAATTGAGGCTTAAGCTCAAAGTTGTTTGCTCCAATTACAGGAATTGAGATGCTTCTTCCATAGAATTCAGAAGTTGGTGCAGTAAAGTCACCAAGCATCTTCCTTGCATCTCCACCATTGTTATTGGGTTCGACTGCCGTGGCTTCTTCTTTTTCGAAAATTTCTGTAAGGTCCTCTCTAGAGTGTTGTGCTTTAACTTCTCTTAGCTTCCTCTTCAGAGTCTTTTCAGGTTCAGGGTCAGCTTCAACAAGAATGTCCTTATCCTTGTTCCTGCTCATATGAAAAAGAAGAGAACAGAAACGAAGAGGAATCCTCTATGTCACAGTATAGAGATTCCTTTATGTGAGTAGAAGAATTGAAGAATAGAATGAAGAAGGGAGAAGAAGAAGAATTCGAACACACAGAGAGGGAGAGTGTTCGAATTTTAAGAAGAAGAGAAGTGTTAGTAATTAAATAAATAAATAGAAAGAGATGAGAGAGAGAGAGTATTCGAATATTAATTTAAAAGAAAAGAAAAATATTTTTGTTTTTATTTTAATTATTAGTTAGAATTCGAATTTATTAAAAGAAATAAAATAAAATTAGAATTTAAAACAATTAGTTAATTAAAAGGAATTTTGAAAAAGTGAGTAATGATTTTCGAAAATTAGAGAGAGAGAAAGGTAGTTAGGTGGTTCTGAAAAAGATAAGAATTAGTAAACTTTTTAAAATCAAACAAAAAAAGTCAAGTGGTTAATTGAAAAAGATTTGAAAATAAGTTTTGAAAAGATAAGAAGTTAGAAAAAGATTTTGAAATTAAGTTTTGAAAAAGATATTATTGAAATCTATTTTTTAAAAAGATTTGAAAAAGAAATTTAAAAAGATTTGGTTTTGAAAATTAAAGTTGATGACTTGACTAACAAGAAACTAAAAGATATGATTCTAGAATTTAAAGATTGAACCTTTCTTAACAGGAAAGTAACAAACTTGAAATTTTTGAATCAAAACATTAATTGTTAGCAAAGATTTCGAAAACTATGAAATAAAATAAGAAAAAGATTTTGAAAGTTTTATTTTGAAGACTTTTAGAAAAACCTGAAAGAAAAATGAAAAAGATTTGATTTTGAAAAAGATTTGAAAAGATAGAATTTTTAAATTGAAATTTTGACTTGACTAACAAGAAAAAATAAAATTTTGAAAATTTTTTTGACTAAGTCAACCCAAAATTTCAAAATTTATAAGTAAAATAAGGGAAAGATATTATTTTTTATTTTTGAATTTTTAATGAGGAGAGAGAAAAACAACAAAATGAAACAAAACATAAAAATTTAAGATCAAAACAAAAAATGCATGCAAGAACACTTTGAATGTCAAGATGAACACCAAGAATACTTTGAAGATCATGATGAACATCAAGAACATATTTTTAAAAATTTTTAAGAAAAGAAAGACATGCAAGACACCAAACTTAGAAATTTTTAAACTTTAGACACTATGAATTTGAAAATACATATGAAAAACAAGAAAAAGAAACACAAAACAAGAAAAATTAAAGATCAAATAAGAAAAATCATCAAGAACAACTTGAAGATCAAGAAGAACACAATGCATATATTTTCGAAAATTTAAGGAAAATTAAAACATGCAATTGACACCAAACTTAAAATTTGACACTAGACTCAAACAAGAAACACAAAATTTTTGGTTTTATGATTTAAAAAATTTTTTTGTATTTTTCAAAAATTAATTTGGAAAAGGAAAATAAAGAAATTCAAAATTTTTAATAAGAATTCCAAGATTCGTGCAATGTTAGTCTAAAGTTTCGGTCCAAAAGAATTAGACATGGCCAAATGGCCAACCAAACTTCAGCATAACAATTACAGACATGTCCTTTCTGCAATGGAAAGTAAAAATCTCGGTCCAAAAGATTAGACATGGCTTAACAGCCAGCCATGCTTCAACATATCTCAAGAAGCTCTAGAGTTCATTCTTAAAAATTCTGAAGAACAAAATATTTTTTTTTGAAAATAAAAATAAAAAGCTTAAACATAAAATAAAATTACCCAATCTAAGCAACAAGATGAACCGTCAGTTGTCCAAACTCGAATAATCCTCGGCAACGGCGCCAAAAACATGGTGCACGAAATTGTGATTCACACTTTTCACAACTCCGTATAACTAACCAGCAAGTGCACTGGGTCGTCCAAGTAATACCAAACGTGAGTAAGGGTCGATCCCATGGAGATTGTCGGCTTGAAGCAAGCTATGGTCATCTTGTAAATCTCAGTCAGGCGGATTCAATTGGTTATGAGGTTTTGATAATTAAAAGATAAATAAAACATAAAATAAAATAAAGATACTTATGTGATTCATTGGTGGGAATTTCAGATAAGCGTTTGGAGATGCTTTGTTGCTTCTGAACCTCTGCTTTCCTATTGCCTTCTTCCAATCATGCGTGCTCCCTTCCATGGCAAGCTGTATGATCCTCTCGGATGAAAAATACCAAGTACGATCTCTGTACGGCTAATCAACTGTCAGATTTCTGGTCTCGGATGAAAAATACCAGGTACAGCTACCGCACGGCTAATCATCTGTCGGTTCTCACTAGCGTCGGAATAGGACCCTTGTCCTTTTGCACACTGTCACTGCACCCAACATTCGCAAGTTTGAAGCTCGTCACAGTCATCCCTTCCCAGATCCTACTCGGAATACCACAGACAAGGTTTAGACTTTCCGGGTCTCAGGAATGCTGTCAATGGTTCTAGCCTATACCACGAAGGTTCTAATCACAAATTCGGATGCTCTGTTGTCAGGAGAGACAATGTGAATTGTGTCTTAGAGACCCAAGAGAATATACTCCGGCTGTCGTCCAATGACTATGTTGAACATCATGTAGACCGCTTTGTGGTTGTCAGGCACGCGGATCATGGCTAAGCGAGTAACGAAGATAGTGGGTGATTGTCACGGGTCACCCCTTCATTCTGAATTAACTGAATTAAGTACAAGATTATATCTTGGAGAAGAAGTAGGCGTGAATTGAAAGAAAAATAATAGTACTTGCATTAATTCATGAAGAACAGCAGAGCTCCACACCTTAATCTATGAGGTGTAGAAACTCCACCGTAGAAAATACATAAGAGAAAAAGGTCTAGGCATGGCCGTGTGGCCAGCCTCCAAAACGTGATAAATGGCATAAGCTCTCTAATACAATAGTAAAAAGTGCTATTTATACTAAACTAGTAACTTAGGTTTACAAAAAGTGAGTAAATAAGTGCAGATAGTGCAGAAATCCACTTTCGGGGCCCACTTGGTGTGTGATTGGGCTGAGCATTTAGATTTACACATGCATAGGCCATTCTTGGAGTTGAATGTCAGCTTGGGTGTCAGTTTAGGCGTTTAACTCCAGTTCTGGTGCCAGTTCTGGCGTTTTACTCCAGAAAAGTGTCTTTGGTGGGCGTTTAGACGCCAGTTTGGGTCATCAAATCTCGAGCAAAGTATGGACTATTATATATTGCTGAAAATCCCAAGATATCTACTTTCCAACGCAATTAAGAGCGCACCAATTGGGCTTCTGTAGCTCCAGAAAATCCATTTCGAGTGCAGGAGGGTCAGAATCCAACAGCATCTGCAGTCCTTTCTCAGCCTCTGAATCAGATTTTTGCTCAGGTCCCTCAATTTCAGCTAGAAAACTCCTGAAATTACAAAAAAACACACAAACTCATAGTAAAGTCTAGAAATGTGATTTTTGCATAAAAACTAATAAAAATATAATAAAAAGTAACTAAAACATACTAAAAACTATGTAAAAACAATGCCAAAAAGGGTATAAATTATCCGTTCATCATAAACTCCTATCCCTCTGTATAAAATAAAATTTTAAACAACAAGGTCGAGGGAATTCTATGAAAGCAACTCAAGTTATAAACGTAACTCATAAATAAGTTCTATAATGGCCCGCAGCTTCAAACTGGGTCTTCGAACCTGTGTCACTGAAAGGGTGAAAATTTTTGGGTGAGAACAAACCACACGTTCTCAGTAGGAAATGGGAATGCTGTAAAAGTAATGAAATAAAATGCAAATAATTAACTTTACTCAATAAAACTATTTTTATCAAATTCCTGAAAATACTTTTAGTTTTACTTTAGATAATTAGTTACTTTTCTTTAAATTTTTAAGCTCAAAATAGATTTTAATCACAAAATTAGTCATATAAACCATCTCTGAGCCACATAATCATTTTTCAATCACAACATTTCACCACAATACATCTGTGAACTAATAGCATAAGTAAGAGATCCAAACCAACACACAAACAAGTCACAAAAAGACAAACAGCACAACCACAAAGAAGTAATACAAGCAAACACAACCAAATGCAAATACACAAACAATATGATGCATGTCTGTCCTAAGCAGGCCATGAGCTCACGTGTCGGTTTACACCCTGCAGCCCGACATTACCTAGAAACAAGTCCCAGATATGGTTTCCCTTTGTGTCCTTAGTGCATACGTGTCGGTGGGAAGAATACCACTCCTTCGTAACTACCGGCAGTCGGCGCAAAGCTCGACCCCATAATATACGCACAAGGGGAAACAGTGATCCTCAGTTCGTGGGCGTCCCCGAGATCAATACACAAATAAAACAGAGATCTCAGTTTGTGAGTTTTTCCGAGTTCAACATACAACAAAACTGAGATCCTCAATTCATGGGTTTCTCCGAGATCAATACGGAAACAAAACAGAGATCCTCACTTCGTGAATTATCCCCGAGATCAACAAAACAAACTACGATCATCATTTTGTGGATTTTTCCGAGATCAATTCACAAGCAAAATAACGATCTTCAATTTATGGGTTTTTCCGTGTTTAAAACCATTACTTAAAACCAAATCTTCTTTCCATTTTTTAAACTTTCCATAATTTTCGTAGACATTGTTTTCCAAAAACTTCAACCACCAAATCATTTCATAATCTCTATCTTTAAAATTTTGAGTCAAATCTGTTTCAAGCACTTAGGTCTACCCTTAATCCTTTTAAAAGGATACTCACTTTTTAATTTTACAAATTTAGTAATATTCATGAATACCCAAATAAAAAGTGAAATTATTTTTCTTTCTAAATAATCGTAATTCTTTTGAGTACCAAAGAAAAAGGGTACAGTGGCATTTTTTTTAATATTAAAAATCTGACCCTCTATGTCTTCAACTTATTTAATTATTAATTACTAATATTTTGCTTATATTGTAATGAGTATATTTAATTGACTACAAGCTTATTTTTATTCTAAACTTAGTATAAATTTTTTATCACATTTTTAATTATATCAAATATATGAAAAATAAATAAATATAAATTTTTTTTTAAAAAATATATTTTTTTTAGTATTCGATTTATGCACAACTTTACAATTGAAAAAAAAAAAGAAGAAAGGTTAAAATTAATTTTTTATATGTTAAAAATTAGTTTTAGCAAATAAATCACTTTATCAACAGGATTGGAGAATTACATTATAAATTGGTTTAAAATCATTTTCTATATAAAAAAATAGTTTAGTTCAGTTTCTACAGATAAACTCAAAACTCGAAACACGGTGATATTCTACTCTTCCATTAATAATTTTTATTCCTCTATTTCCAATCTTATCTATTAAATTCATTCATTATTATTCATTGATCTACAAGTATCTTATGTATAATCGATCAAAATAAATTGCTCTGCCACAAATCTTTAAAATCACATATATTCAATGCACTGAATCTCGGATCGAGATATACTTTTTTATAAAGCGTTCAGATTACCAAGTCATTTATCATCAATTTTTTCCATATCAACACAAACTTACACTTCAAATGGTCAGATCCCAAAAGTAAAATACAAATCAATCAATTAATCAAAAAAACAAACTCAATTAGCAATTTATCGTTACTTAATATATGGGTAATTGGCTCATCCCTTTTTATTTTTCTATTTTACAATAATTTATACATATTTACTTTCAACACATTTTATTTATGTTGCAACATATTTATTATTTACTCAATATTCAATAATTAATCACTTTGAGCAAGAAATTCGTCAAGAAGTTGTGGATTGGAAAAATTCTCAAGACAATTGATCATTATATCCTCGGATCATACAATCGATTCCGTCAACAAATACATATTTTTAAACTTGTCAATTCGCGTCAATCAAATACTATATGCATGCCATGAAAAATTCTTCTCGAAAAGGTATCTCCCACACAATTATATTGATCGAACAACTCTTACCATTCAATTGGTTTTTGAGTAAATGTTTGACTAACTGACTAAGTTTGTGGGCTACCACTCATTGCATATCCGATTTAAAGATAGACATAACTCATTGCATAGCCGATTAAAAGATAGACATAAATATCTCACTTTTTAATATTTTTATCCATCTTTATTTATTTGTTTATCTATATCATCCGTTTGATCGGTCACAATCTTTTAATATAACTTTTTCACTACCAATTTTTCCTTTTTTCTTTCTTTTTAATCTAACAAGTTGAGCTTTGGGGCTACTATAATCACAATTCCGATTTATAGGACGAAAGCTCAACCTGTTTAATTAAAAACGTTCAATCAAACTTGAGGGCTATGATCCGTTGGCTATAATTCGGTAAAACTATAAATCAGAATCTGTTTAAAACTAAATAAACACATGCTACATCAGGAATACGTGGAGTACGTGCTTTGCTCTCCTAACAAGCACATCACTAAATAGTAGTTACCACATAAATAGGCTAACATCCTCTACAACTCCACAATATTAGGCCCATTGAGTAACCGTCTACAACATAATAATTCTATAAATACAAAACTTCAACTATGCAAAGAGGTACGTTATTCCTTTTGAATAACTTCTTATTCATCTTCTACTCTTATTAACTAGAGCATTGGAGTCTCTTTGCAGGTCCCAATCTCCTCTGGTGTTCCTATAACTCGGCGTCTGCGATCTTAGGACAGAAAACTCCATATAAAAGAAGAAGGAGTTATACCTCAGCACTAGAAGGAGTTATACCTCGACTCAAATTACTGTACAAAAACAACATTATTACAAGACTCTCCGAAAAAGGTCCCTGCTACTGAAGACGGTAGCAGTATCACACAATATGGATAACAACATGCTGCCATCAACACCTAGCAAATTGAATCTAGAAGAGTACTAACCCTGCAACTACTACATGATCCACTGTCTCAAGCCATGAAACTCACCCTTTGGTCCTCCATCTTCCTCACCTTCGTCTTTTTCTTCTTCATCCTCTCCTCGCCGTCAACTGCTGCAAATCATGGGATGGCTACCTCTGGGAGAAGCGAGTCACCAAGTCAGCTCACAGGAACTCTTACTCCGGACTCACTGTCCTAGTCGCCAACGCACCAACTTCATAGGCTGCCATGTGTCCCTTACACTCAAGCGGTGTGGCATTTTGTCTTTATTTAGGAATTGTTTTTTCATATCAATAATTGGGAATTTTTTTTGTTTCTTTGGTTTCAAATTTTATTCATTTTTAAGGTTAATATTTAATCTTAATTTTCTATTATAAAAAGATTTTTAGTCAAAACAGCAAAAAGAATTATTTAATCTTTTAGAAAAATAATTATAAAAATATATTAGTCTTTTTATAATTATTTATAAGAATATTTTAATATTTTTTAGAATACAAATAAAAACAAATGATTATAACGATAATATAATCCACTTAACAATTTTATATTCGTCTACTTTTTATATCGTATCAGTATATATAAATTAATCATCGTACCAAAATAAATACTAACTTTAAATACTTGAAAATGCTTGCTACTTATAACATGTTACCATTTAAGGCAATGCAATCCAACTTAAATAAAATAATTTATTGTGAAAGATGACAATAGACCTCATTATATTAGGTATTCTCCTAACACAAAAGAATCAATCAACCCATAATAATTAAAATTGGATTGGACGGATCGATCTGAAAAACTTAAAAATTAGAATTTTAGTTGATTTAATTTAATATTAAGATCGTTCTTATATTTAAATTGACCAACGACAGTCAAATTCATTAAAAATCGACCAATTCAATATAAATTGTGTATAAAAAATCGTACCACATACACACAAAAATACAAGCAAAATTAAACAATAAAGGTATAGTATAATTTTATAAGTTTTAATATATATATATATATATATATAGTTAAGTCTCAAAGTGATCCCTGAAGTTACACTCGAACTTTATAGTAGACCCTGAACTTAAAAGTTACCCATATTCATTTCTAAAGTTGCACTCCAGGACTCAGACTCGTCCTTCCGGCACATTTCCGTCTATTTGGCGTTATCGAAAAGCTGAGTTGGCCTCCTTCATAACACGTTGGCAAAGAAACGGCTAGCTGACGTAGCAAAGTAAACTATTCTGATTCAATTTGGTCTCTCTATTCAAGTTAAAAATCCTAATCCCCAATTTTAAAGGACCATCTCCACAGTGCTCACACTCTTCTCTTCTCTTCAGTTTTCTTCTCTTGTATTCTCCAACTTCAAAACCAGACGGTTATGGCCAACACAAACAATGCAGTTGGGAGTTCGAACAACCCACAATAGATACCCCATGCTTAATAACTACCTCTCGAAATAACCAAGCAACACGCATCTGTTTCTTGACTAATCGCTCAGCATAATCTCTTTCAATTATATTTAACTTAAGAAATTAAATACTCAACAATAAAAATTTAATATTTTTTACTATTCATACTAACTGAATAATATATATAAAAAGAATGAAATACACTTAATGGGAGCAATTTCGCCGTGTCAAAAGCTTATTTAAAAAAATGGGAAAACGGTGAGAAAACCTTTGAAATTATTATTATTATTATTATTATTATTATTATTATTATTATTATTTATAGTATTTTTGTAATAATTCTTATTATTAATTTTTTTTGTTAGCCCCACACATTCATAAAAAAAGAAAAAAATTAGCTTCTATAATTTAAATTTGTCCCACATTTTATATCACTCCAAATGCTACAGCAATTATCGGATAATGGCAAACAAACATTCCACATGTTCCTTTCTCCTTCTTTCAACACATTTCAATAGGTGAAAAAAAAAAAAATCACTTTTCTCACAGTAATATTGACCCAACAGAAATAGTAGATAACAAATAGGCCAATGCTACTGTGTAGCCAAAAATATCTACATAGATAATTTGAGATGTTAAAATGAAATTGAACTTTGCTTTTTTTTTTTTTTTTGGTCATGAAATTGAACTTTGCTTATAATAGTGGAACCCGCATTAATGAACAAATTATTATTCATGAGCCCACCATGTGAATTGTTACAGCGAGAAATAGGATGCATGTAGAAAATCTGAAAATGTTAACCATTTTACTATTTTACTATTTTTGCATCTTTTAAATTAGATAAATTAGATTTAATTAGTATTAATAATTATTTTTGGTGTTACCATAACATTAGTTGAATTCTGGACTTGAACTTGATGTCATACTTTCTATGTCAATATAAAACTTTTTCTTTGTTTAAAAATTATTATTTGTACTGATTTTGTTAAATTAAATTTTATTATATAATATTTTTGCTATTCTTATTTTATATTGTAATTATGAATATTTACAAAATACTATTACCTTTAAAAAAAAGTTTTGAACAAAATTTTCTAATTATATATATAATAAAATTAGATTGATTTATTAAAGACAAGTTTTTTATAATTTTAAATAATATAAATTTAATTTATCCTGAGTGACAAAAAATAAAATGAGAAGTATTTTACATTATTTTTTTAAAAAAATAATGGTACAAATATACTATGCCTTTAAAATATTTTGTTACGTAAATTTAATGTGAGAGTAAAAAAAAAAAATTAAAAGATGGTGAAAATAGTCATAAAATAATGTCTATTTCCTCTTTTACATGACTTATTACAGTTTTTCTTAATTAAGTGCTAATATATATTTCTATATTAAAAAAAACTATTACTATCGTTTTTTAATTTTTTTTTTCTCCACTATTACATCAAATTTATGCACGAAGAAAAAAATAATTTTATTAAAAAATTTTAACAAATAAAGTTTTAAAGTCAAAGTATTTTTTATTACACAGAATAAATTAAATTTATATTATTCAAATTGATAAAACAAAATTTCTAACAAATTAATATAGTTTTATTAATTTTATTAATTAATAATAATTTTTAAACCTAAAATTTGTTATCACGGCAACAAAACATTGAACTAATGTAAAAGGCTAGTCCCCAAGTCCAATCCAAAAATTTCAATAACTGGCCTAATACAAAAAATTTATTAAATATTAATTAGAACTATTAACTAATTTAAATGAGACACAAGCTTTTATTTTTTTTATTCGATTTACAATGAGACACAAACTTTAAAATTTTCTACTGATATCAGTGTTTTCTGACCTTTTTTCTGCAACAATTCATATGGTGGGTCTATCAATAATAATTTGTTTATCAATGCGAATCCTATTATTATAGACAAAATTCAATTTTATTTTAACACTTCAAATTTGTATATGCAAAAATTTTTGGCCATCTACATAGTAGCATTGGCCTTTTTTATGTTCAATTTATTATCATGATAAGTCCCATAAAATTTTGAAGCTAACACCATCTTTTATTCAAAAAAATGAACTCAAGAATTATTATTATATGCAAAGCTAACTCTAATTAATAAATTACACTCTTGCTTACATTTCATATCACTCTGCAAATGCCATAGCACCTGCAGGACAAGAGGAAACCAACATTTCACGTGTTTTCTTCTCTTTCTTCCAACACATTTCAACAGGTGAGAAAAAAATCACTTTTCTAACCGTAGCATTGCCCGTATCCTAAAACTCATTTTTATTCTTTTCCTCACAATAAAAAACTACTAAAACTTTCACTTTTTTTTTCTTCTCTCACAACTTCGACAACACTCTTTTCATTGACTACCTCTACCATCGTATTAAGATCGACTATTTCTCCTCCCTCTGATTGTTATGATTATGGATGGTCTTTTTATTATAGTTTAGATATTTTTTGTCAAATTTTAGATGTCTACAAGCGAAAAGCTAAAAAAGCGTTGCGATAGCTTTTCGCCACGTTTTTGAGCTACTGCCACGCTTTAAAAAGGTCACGTCTGGTAGCGTAGCGGTTGCTCTAGCGCCATGCTTTTGGTGACCTATTGCCACGCTTTATTTTTTGCCATGCTTTTATAGATTGTCACGCTTAAAAAGCATGGTTGTATGTGGAAGATACAGCCACGCTTTTAAAGCATGGCGATAGCGAGAGACGACCACGCTTTTAAAGCGTGGCGATATTGAGAGATACGGCCACGCTTTTAAAGCGTGGAGATAGCGTGATATATGGCCACGCTTTTAAAGCGTGGAGATAGCGTGATATACGGCCACGCTTTAAAAGCGTGGCGATAGCCTTGTCAAATTAAAAAAAAAATTCTTTTTCTGACTTTACCTTTATCACTGCACAATATAAATATTCAATCCTTTTTAGTATGCAATTTTTATTACATGGCAAATCAAACAGTAATTAGTGACATTTTTTTCTATAATTGTTTTATACATTAATACTCAATACAAAATAAATCCTGAGTTTAAAACTCTAATTTCTCAACAAGCTTCTCAACCTGAGCATAAAAGCATAGAAATAATCAAATGGCCAATGCATCATCTCCATAAATTAGTCCCACCGATAAAGAAAACATTAGGCACTCTTTTTATATGAATAAAAGAACTGAAGGAATTCAAGAGTTTAAAAATACAAGTCACGTTATATATAATGAATTCTATGCTTGTCCTCTACCAACTAACAACAAAAATGAAATTCTTTAAATAGTACAAAATATCGTCACCCCGAGTAATTTCCATAACCCTCATGCATGATTTTCTTTGACGTCTCCATTTTCGCCACCTTCGGTAGCCGCAGTAGCAAAAAACAAAAGGGGTCAATGATAAACCCATATTTTTTATGATATATTTTGTGCCTAATTTAAGTGATTTATTCAACCCTTCACTCACTTATTCATGTTAATTACATGGTTTTACTTTCCCTTCCTTATTATGTGATGTATGTGAAAAACATGTTTCCTATGCTTTAAAAGTAATTATTTTAATTACCCTTTATTTCCATTCGATGCCGTGATTCGTGAGTTGAGTAGTTTCAGATCTTCTAAGGCAGGAATGACTTAAAGGATGGAAAGGAAACATACAAAAATAGAAGGAAAGCATAAAACGGAGTTTTTGAAGAAACTGGCAGCGACGCGATCGCATGGACGACGCGGCCACATGCCAGTGCGAAATGGCAGTGACGCGACCGCGTGATTGACACGGACGCATGACTAAAGCGACCGCGTGATAAGGAAAACTCCAGATGACGCGACCGCGTGACCCACGCGGACGCGTGACAGAGGCCACGCACTAGAAATTACAGAAAACGCTCCCAGCGATTTCTGAAGCCCTTTTCGGCCCAAATCCAAGTCCAGAAGGCACAAATCAGAGGTTATGAAGTGGGGGAATGCATCCATTCAAGGGAGAGTCTCCAATTAGTTACTTTTCATGAATTAGATGTAGTTTTTAGGGAGAGGTTCTCTCCTCTCTCTTTTAGGATTTAGAATTAGGATTTCTTTTGCTTTCAGGATTATCTCTTTTTATCAGGTTCAATATTCCTTTTAACTTATTTTCTCAATTTAATTTATGAATTCTTGTATGTTACAGATTATTCTTTGAATTAATATTATTTGAGGTATTTCAGTTTATGATTGCTTTCTTTTATTTATATTATTGTTGCTTCCAATCTGAAGATATTTTTATTCAAGTAGATTTACTTTTTCCCTTTTGGTCTTGGTTAAGAAATCAGTAACTCAGGAGTTATCAAACTCAACATGATTGATAATTGTTATCTTTGCTAATTGAATTGAACTTCAATAATCCCAATCTTTCCTTAGGGATTAACTAGGATTTGAAGATCAAACTAATTAGTCACTTGACCTTTCTTTGCTTTAAGTAAAGGCTAACTAAGTGGAATTAAGATTCAATCTTCATCATCATTGATAAGGATAACTAGGATAGGACTTCCAATTTCCCATACCTTGCCAAAAGTTTATTTTACAGTTATTTATTTATTTCACTTGCCATTTAAATTACTTGTTCCTCATCTTCAAAACCCCAATCTACAATCTTCATAACCAATAATAAGAACACACTTTCCTGCAGTTCCTTGAGAAGACGACCCGAAGTTTAAATACTTCGGTTATCAATTTTTAAGGGGTTTGTTACTTGTGACAACTAAAACGTTTGTACGAAAGGATTTCTGTTGGTTTAGAAACTATATCTACAACGCGACTATTTTTATAAAATTCTTTACTAGCAAAAATCCCAACGTCAAAATGGCGTCGTTGCCGGGGAACTGCAATTGTGTGCCTTATTATTGGTTATTGTAAATATTTTTCTTTTACTTGTTTATTTGTCTTTATTTTCTCCTTTTATTTCCATTAGCTACTATGAATTCTCATCTCTCTCGCTTTGAGTTTGGTTCTAATATTGTTGAAAGGAGTGAAAGTTATAACAGGAACATGCATCAAGGTCAGAGAAATCAAAGATGGATGGAGCCAAGAAGATTTGATCAACCCTTTAGGCAACAACACCCTCCAAGATATCATGGACAAAGACCATTCTACAATGCATACCAAGCCAATAGACATGGTGGACAACCTTGTAGTTACCAACAAGCCCCACTCTATGCTTATAGGCCATCCTCTTAACATAACTTCAAACCACCACACTCACAAGCTCCTTTTCACCATTCACCACCATATGATCCTCATTTACCCCAATTCCAATCCAATCACTCCCAAACACCACCACTGCCCCATGTACCACGTCCAAATCCATCACCCCGAGAATCAGAGGTTCACCTCAAGGAAACAGTAGATCAACTTCAAACAACCCTTCATCAACTAGAGCAAGCAGTAAGTCAATTATCTTCTAAATGTTCAAACATTCAAGGACCTCCCACAGCTCCATGTGGACAATCTAATGAAGAGCGTAGTATGAAGGAGATACTAGAAATTCCAGTGGAAAGAACAGGGCATGACTTTGTACTGGAACAAGTAGAGGAAGCTGTCATTGTAAAAGAAGAAGAGTTGGTTGAAGACTTAGGAGAAGCTGAACTTCCATGGGAATCCAGAATTGTGGAAAATTCTGTCAAGGACGTTACAATTGATGCTAAGGAGGATAGTGCACAACTCCCAAAGCAAGTCTTTTATGAAGAACTAGACGGAATAATCCAAGAAGCAAGTTTCCTTGATAATGATAATCTCAAGTCAAGTTCTCCGAGTCATGAACTTGCATCCGCAAGTGAATTCTCTGAGATCGAAGAATCTTTCCCAAGTGAATACGAAGATGATGCGGAGGTAGATTTCTCTCAACCTCCCGTTTATGACTTTAGTGACGAGGAAGACATAGAAGGCTTTGATCAGGACATGGATGCATTTGAAGAAGTTTGCAAGGAAGTGAAGAAATTCACCGAAGAGCACAAGGGAGTAGAACTTACAGAACCATTAGAAACACCTATCCCAAGGCCATTACCACCCAATACAAGCTTCAAGTGGGTACAATCCTTAACCCTTAGCTTTATTTTTCCACTTGAATATGGGTTGCTTGAAACAGATGGCTAGCTTAGAGCTCTCTGCGGCTTTAAGAGTAAGAGGAAAATGGCTCGTACTCAGAGCTGGTGTACAAGGTTCAATAAGGTTCCACGCTTCAACTCGAAGTGCACGGATTGACATCATGATCAATCGAATGGATCTCGAAAAATGTTTGGTCATCTTGGTGAGAATCTAATTTTTAAACCGCCTAATTGGAAAAATCTAGATCAAGACAAAGGCGGATTTAAAAGCAAAGTTTGGGATCCTGGAATCTATTCTGACATTCGTTACCCCGGGAGTCTGAGAATCTGTTTGAAGTTGCTCAGAAGCTTTACATGCCTAGTTTGGGACCCCGGAGGCTATTGACATTCCAAGCATTGGTGGAGATTTCTGGATGAATTTAAACATAAGCCGCCATAACAGGAAGCTCATCCAATGTCCAACTTAAGGACTTTAACTAAAAGTGCTAGGTGGGAGACAACCCACCATGGTATGGTCGTTTCTTTTTCAGTTTTATTTCGTGTTATTTATTTTTATTTCCTTTTCAATTGAACCTGAATATTATTCACTCGCATTGCATACTGCATAATTGCATACCTACATAAAAAAAAAAAAAGAGAAAGGGCGCGCGACGCGACCGCATCACTCATGCGATCGCGTCAGTTGCGAAAAACACTTCCCACGCGTCCGCGTCATTCACGCAGCCGCGTGACCTGGAAATTGGCATAAGGATCCAACGCCCAGAAAGTTGGGCTAGAATCGTGCGGCCGTTGTGCGTTTCACACAAAACGACCCACGCGGTCGCGTCCTTGACGCGATCGCGTCACTTGCACAACACCAATCCCACGCGACAGCGTGAGCGACGCGATCGCGTCGCATGGATTGCACAACACCCCAAAGGAGACAGAGAGTTGCACTGAAACGACGCTGGAATTGTGCGTTTAGCACAAATTCCAGTGACACGGTCACATGCCTCACGCGACCGCGTCATTCATTCTTTCACCAATTCCATGCGATCGCATCACTCACGCGATCGCGTCAACCCCTATTCCACCCTAGCCACGCGACCGCGTGTCCCACGCGATCGCGTGGATTCAAATTTATTAACCCCCTGTGACGCGAACCCTACCCCATCGCGCCCCCCCAACCCCTTTCTTCTTCCTCTTCTCTGCAACCCTTGCTGCTCCTCCACCACCCGCGCCACCCTACGCCACTGCACCACCGTCAACCACCCAGACACCACTGCAACGCCACCTCCTTCTCTTTTCTCTCTCTTTCTTCTTCTTCTCTCCTCTTCTCTGGGCTCTTACTGTCCTCAGAGGGATCGTGAATAGCAGTTTGTTCATTTTTTGGCTTCCTGCTGCCTTGAAGTGAGGTATTTAATATTTTTCCACTTCTTAATTGAACTGCTTGGCATTCTTCTGTTATTTGTTTTGATAACTGCTGTTCTGTTTGCCTCAACTGTACTTCCATGTTTATATTAGCCCTTCTTGTATCTTGTAATATTTCCTTGAATTCGGCCAGCTGTTTTGTTAGAAAATCTAATTACTGATTAAATTCAGTAAGTTGTTCTGCAGGACTGAGTTTAGCAGTTACTATTTTAGCCTCTTCTTTCATGGAAGATTCACTGCTTAGGTACAGATGCTGATTTCTGGCAACTGTATCAATGAGCTCTTGAGCCTCTTCAATTGTCTTTCTCATGTGTATAGATCCACCAGCTGAGTGATCTAGAGAAATTTGAGCTTTCTCTGTAAGCCCATAATAGAAGATGTCTAACTGCACCCATTTTGAAAACATTTCAGAGGGGCATTTTCTTAGCATCTCTCTGTATCTCTCCCAGGCATCATAAAGAGATTCATTATCTCTTTGTTTAAAGCCTTGGATGTCCAGCCTTAGCTGTGTCATCTGTTTTGGAGGGAAGTATTGATTCATGAATTTTTCTAACAGTTGTTTCCATGTCCTTATGCTAGCCTTAGGTTGGTTATTTAACCACCTTTTAGCTTGGTCTTTTACAGCAAATGGAAACAGTAATAATCTGTAGACATCCTGATCTACTTTCTTATCATGTACTGTGTCAGCAATTTGTAAAAACTGTGCCAGAAACTCTGTAGGGTCTTTCTGTGGAAGACCGGAATACTGGCAACTTTGCTGCACCATGATAATGAGCTGAGGATTCAACTCAAAACTGCATGCTTTGATGGGAGGTATATAGATGCTACTCCCATACGCAGCAGTAGTGGGGTTAGCATATGACCCCAGAGTCCTTCTGGACTGTTCATTTCCACTTAGGTCCATGATGGAGAAAGGGAGATGATGCGAATTGCAAATAATTTTTTTTGAAAACCGAAATTAAAATAAAATAATTGAAAAATTGACTATAATTTCGAAAATATAAATAAAAGAAAATTGAAAACTAAATTAATTAATTAAAAAGATTTGAAAAAGATGTGGGTGAAGATTTTCGAAAGAAAAAAAATGAAGAGAGAGAAATTGGTTAGGAAGTTTTGAAAAAGATATGTCTTAAAATTAAAGATACTTGTAAGAAAATAAAATAAAATAAAATAAAAGATATGAAAAAGATTTGATTTTAAGATTTGAGATTAGAAAAGATAAGATAAGCTAGGTAAGAGAAGATAAGGAATTTAAATTAAAAAGTTTTGAAATTTGAATTTTGAAATTTGAAATTTGAAATAACATAAGATGAGCTTTTGAAAAAGATATGATTTTTTTTTGAAAATGATTTGAATTTTGAAATTTTAAAACTAATATAAGATAAAATAAAAAATTTTAAAATAAAATCTGAATTTTTAAAAGGAAAATTCAAAAAATCAATTAAAATAAAGGAAAAAGATATTTTTGAATTCAATGAAGAAAGAGAAAAACAATAAAAAGACACAAAACTTAAAATTTTTAGATCTAATGCTCCTTATTTTCGAAAATTTGGAGGAAAAACACCAAAGAACACCAAACTTAAAAATTTTAAGATCAAAACACAAGAAAGACTCAAGAACACCTTGAAGATTCACAAGAACACGAAGAACAAAAAGTCAAAGACTCAAAAGACTCAAGAACATAAAAAAAAGAACACCAAACTTAAAATTTTTAGAAAACCAAAAACTAATTTTCGAAAATTAAATAAGAACTAACAAGAAAACACCAAACTAAAACCTGACACAAGATTTAATCAAAGAAAAATTATTTTTGAAAAAAAATTTTTAAAAAGGATATAGCCAATTACCAAGAACATAAGCACAACGCTCTAGCCAATTGAGCTATAAATTTAAAGTGTTTTAACAAGGTATAAATTTTTTTTTTGAAAACTGATATTTTGAAAAAGCACAAGAAAAACAAGAAAAGACAGAGAACAAGAAAAACTAAAGATCAAACAAGGAAAATAGACAAGAACAGCTGAAGATTAAGAAAGAAAAATGAACACAAATTCGAAAATTTAAAAGAAAATAAAAACATGCAATTGACACCAAACTTAAAATATGAAACTAAACTCAAACATAAGACTAAATCATGAAGTTATTGGTTTTTAAAAATTTTTGAAAATAATTAAGAAAAAGGAAATAAGGATTCTAAAATTTTAACAAGAATAATAATAAAAGACTCTGACCCAAAAGACAAAATTTTCCTAATCTAAGCAACAAGATGAACCGTCAGTTGTTCAAACTCGAACAATCCCCAGCAACAGCGCCAAAAACTTGGTGCACGAATTGTGAATCACACTTTTCACAACTTGTACCACTAACCAGCAAGTGCACTGGGTCGTCCAAGTAATACCTTACGTGAGTAAGGGTCGAATCCCACAGAGATTGTTGGTTTGAAGCAATCTATTGTTATCTTGTAAATCTTAGTCAGGAGGTCAATTATATTTATCAGTTTGAATTGCGAAAAGTAAAAGAGCATGGGTTAAATACTTGTTCTGCAGTAATGGAGAATATGTTGGAGTTTTGGAGATGCTTTGTCTTCTGAATCTCTGCTTTCTCCCTGTCTTCTTCTTCACGCACGCAAGGTTCCTCCTATGGCAAGCTGTGTGTTGGTGGATCACCGTTGTCAATGGCTACCATCCGTCCTCTCAGTGAAAAAGCTCCAGGTGCGCTGTCACCGCACGGCTAATCATCTGTTGGTTCCCACTCATGCTGGAATAGGATCCATTGATCCTTTTGTGTCTGTCACTACGCCTTTCCCTTGTGAGTTTGAAGCTCGTCACAGTCATTCGATTCCTGAATCCTACTCGGAATACCACAGACAAGGTTTAGACTTTCCGGATTGTCATGAATTCTGCCAATGGATTCTAGCTTATACCACGAAGATTCTGATTAAGAAATCCAAGAGATGTTCATTCAATCTGATGTAGAACGGAGGTGGTTGTCAGGTACACGTTCATGGATTGAGGAAGGTGATGAGTGTCACGGATCATCACCTTCTTCATAGTGAAGCACGAATGAACATCTTAGATAGGAACACGCGTGTTTGAATGGAAAACAGAAATAATTGCATTAATTCATCGAGACGCTGCAGAGCTCCTCACCCCCAACAATGGAGTTTAGAGACTCATGCCGTCAAAAAGTATACAATTCAGATCTAAAATATCATGAGGTGCAAAATAAATCTCTAAAAGTTGTTTAAATACTAAACTAGTAACCTAGGTTTACAGAAAATGAATAAAATAAGATAATTGGTGCAGAAATCCACTTCTGGGGCCCACTTGGTGTGTGCTGGGGCTGAGACTTAAGCTTCTCACGTGCCTAGGCTGTTTCTGGAGTTGAACGCCAGGTTGTAACCTGTTTCTGGCGTTCAACTCCAATTTGTAACCTGTTTCTGGCGTTTGACGCCAGACTGCAACATGGAACTGGCGTTGAACACCAGTTTATGTCATCTATTCTTGAGCAAAGTATGGACTATTATATATTTCTGAAAAGCCCTGGATGTCTAATTTCCAACGCAATTGAGAGCGCGCCATTTGGACTTCTGTAGCTCCAGAAAATCCATTTTGAGTGCAGGGAGGTTAGAATTCAACAGCATCTGCAGTCCTTTTTCAGCCTGAATCAGATTTTTGCTCAGCTCCCTCAATTTCAGTCAGAAAATACCTGAAATTATAGAAAAATACACAAACTCATAGTAAATTCCAGAAATGTGATTTTTATTTAAAAACTAATAAAAATATAATAAAAACTAACTAAATCATACTAAAAACATACTAAAAACAATGCCAAAAAGCGTATAAATTATCCGCTCATCACAACACCAAACTTAAATTGTTGCTTGTCCCCAAGCAACTAAAAACAAATTAGGATAAAAAGAAGAGAATATACAATGAATTCCAAAAACATCTATGAAGATCAATCTTAATTAGATGAGCGGGGCTATTAGCTTTTTACTTCTGAATAGTTTTGGCATCTCACTTTATCCTTTGAAGTTCAGAATGATTGGCATCTATAGGAACTCAGAATTCAGATAGTGTTATTGATTCTCCTAGTTCAGTATATTGATTCTTGAACACAGCTACTTTATGAGTCTTGGCCGTGGCCCTAAGCACTCTGTTTTCCAGTATTACCACCGGATGCATACATGCCACAGACACATAACTAGGTGAACCTTTTCAGATTGTGACTCAGCTTTGCTAAAGTCCCCAATTAGAGGTGTCCAGGGTTCTTAAGCACACTCTATTTTTGCTTTGGACCTCGACTTTAACCGCTCAGTCTCAAGTTTTCACTTGACACCTTCACGCCACAAGCACATGGTTAGGGACAGCTTGGTTTAGCTGCTTAGGCCAGGATTTTATTCCTTTAGGCCCTCCTATCCACTGATGCTCAAAACCTTGGATCCTTTTTATTACCCTTGCCTTTTGGTTTTAAGGGCTATTGGCTTTTTGCTCTTGCCTTTTAGTTTAAAGAGCTTTTGGCTTTTTCTGCTTGCTTTTTCTTTTTTTTGCTCTCTTTTTTTTTCGCATTTTTTTCTTTTTTTCTGCAAGCTTTGTTCTTCACTGCTTTTTCTTGCTTCAAGAATCATTTTTATGATTTTTCAGATTATCAAATAACATTTCTCCTTTTTCATCATTCTTTCAAGAGCCAATAATTTTAACATTCATAAACAACAAATTCAAAAGACATATGCACTGTTCAAGCATTCATTCAGAAAACAGAAAGTATTGCCACCACATCAAAATAATTAAACTATTTAAAATTCAAAATTCATGTACTTCTTTTTCTTTTTCAGAAAACATTTTTCATTTAAGAAAGGTGATGGATTCATAGGACATTCATATCTTTAAGACATAGACACTTAGATACTAGAGATCATATAGTAAAGACACAATTATAAATAAAACATAAAGCATAATAAACGAAAAATAGGAAAATAAGAAGAAGGAGATTAAGGAATGGGTCCACCTTAGTGAGGGTGGCGTCTTCCTCTTCTTGAAGAACCAATGGTGCTCTTGAGCTCCTCTATGTCTATTCCTTGTCTTTGTTGCTCCTAATAGTTTTGTGGAGGGAAGTGCATCCCTTGAGGCATTAGTGGTTATGGAAAAACAAAAAAAGAAATGCTTTTTCCACACCAAACTTAGAAGGTTTGCTCGTCCCCGAGCAAAAGAAGAGAGAAAGTAGTAGAAGAAGAAGAAAATGGAGGATATGGGGGAAGAAAATGTATTCGGCCAAGTGGAAGAAGAGAGGGTTTTGTTGTGTGAAAATGAAGAAGGAAAGGTAGGGATTCTGTGGGGTCCACAGATTCTGAGGGGATCCTGTAGGGTCTACAGATCAAGTGGGGTCAAGGACTTAACATCCCTGCTCCAATTAGGCGTGTAAAATGCCCTTGCTATGCAATCCTGGCGTTTAACGCCAGACTGCTGCCTGTTTCTGGCGTTAAATGCCCAAATGTAGCTTGTTTCTGGCGTTTAACGCCAGGTAGATACTTGTTTCTGGCGTTAAACGCCAGCTTGGTGCCTGTTTCTGGCGTTAAATGCCAGACAGATGCTTGTCTCTGGCGTTTGAACGCCAGAATACTCCTCCTCCAGGGTGTGCTGTTTTTGTTGCTATTTTTCATTCTGTTTTTGATTTTTCAGTAGTTTTTGTGACTTCACATGATCATCAACCTTAAGAAGACATAAAATAGCAATAGAAAATAAATAGATATAATTGAATAACATTGGGTTGACTCCCAACAAGCGCTTCTTTATTGTCTTTAGCTGGACCTTGCTGAGCTTTTAATCTAGCCTCAGCCTTGAGCACTCTTGCTCAACATTGCCTTCAAGATAGTGCTTGATTCTCTGTCCATTAACAATGAACTTCTTATTAGAATCAATGTCTTGAAGCTCCACATAGCCATATGGTGACACACTTGTAATCACATATGGTCCCCTCCACCGGAATTTCAGTTTCCCGGGGAATAGCCTGAGCCTAGAGTTAAACAGCAGAACCTTCTGTCCTGGTTCAAAGACTCTAGATGACAGCTTTCTGTCATGCCACCTTTTTGCATTCTCTTTGTAAAGCTTGGCATTTTCGAAAACAGTGAGTCTGAATTCCTCTAGCTCATTCAGCTGGAGCAATCTTTTTTCTCCAGCTAATTTGGCATCAAAGTTTAGGAATCTGGTTGCCCAGTAGGCCTTATGCTCCAGTTCCACGGGCAGATGACAGGCCTTACCATACACAAGCTGGTATGGAGAGGTCCCTATAGGAGTCTTGAATGCTATTCTGTAAGCCCACAGAGCATTGTCCAAGCTTCTTGCCCAATCCTTTCTACGGGTACTTACAGTCCATTCCAGGATTCTTTTTAATTCTCTATTAGAGACTTCAGCTTGCCCATTTGTCTGTGGATGATATGGAGTTTCCACCTTGTGGCTAATTCCATACCGAACCATAGCAGAGTAAAGCTGTTTGTTGCAGAAGTGAGTGCCCCTATCACTAATTAGTGCTCTAGGGACACCAAACCTGCTGAAGATATGTTTCTGGAGGAACTTCAGCACTGTCTTAGTATCATTAGTGGGTGTGGCAATGGCCTCTACCCATTTGGATACATAGTCGACTGCCACCAGAATATAAGTGTTTGAGTATGATAGTGGGAAAGGCCCCATGAAGTCAATACCCCATACATCAAACAACTCAATCTCCAATATCCCTTGCTGAGGCATGGCGTAACTGTGAGGCAGATTACCAGCTCTCTGGTAGCTGTCACAGTTACGCACAAACTCTCGGGAGTCTTTATAGAGAGTGGGCCAGTAGAAGCCACATTGGAGGACTTTTGTAGCTGTTCGCTCACCTCCGAAATGTCCTCCATATTGTGATCCATGACAATGCCATAGGATCTTCTGTGCTTTTTCTCTAGGCACACACCTACAGATTATTCTGTCTGCACAACTCTTAAAGAGATATGGTTCATCCCACAAGTAGTACTTTGTATCAGTGATTAATTTTTTCTTTTGTTGCCTGCTGCACTCTTTGGGTATGAACCTTGCAGCTTTATAGTTTGCAATGTCTGCAAACCATGGTGTTTCCTGAATGGCAAACAAATGCTCATCCAGAAAGGTTTCAGAGATCTCAATAGAGGGAAAGGACGCCCCTTCTACTGGTTCTATCTGGGACAAATGATCAGCCACTTGGTTCTCTATCCCTTTTCTGTCTCTTATTTCTATATCAAACTCTTGCAGAAGCAACATCCATCTTATGAGCCTGGGCTTTGAATCCTGCTTTGTGAGTAGATATTTAAGAGCAGCATGGTCAGTGTACACAATCACTTTTGATCCTACTAAGTATGATCTAAACTTGTCAATGGCATAAACCACTGCAAGAAATTCTTTTTCTGTTGTTGTGTAATTTTTCTGGGCATCATTTAAAACATGGCTAGCATAATAAATGACATGTAGAAGCTTGTTATTCCTCTGTCCCAGTACTGCACCAATGGCATGTTCACTGGCATCACACATTAGTTCAAATGGTAATGTCCAGTCTGGTGCAGAAATAACTGGTGCTGTGACCAGCTTAGCTTTCAGAGTCTCAAACGCTTTCAGACACTCTGTGTCAAACACAAATGGCATGTCAGCAGCTAGAAGATTGCTCAGGGGTTTTGCAATTTTTGAAAAATCTTTTATAAACTTCCTGTAGAATCCTACATGCCCCAGAAAGCTTCTGATTGCCTTAACATTAGCAGGTGGTGGTAATTTTTCAATTACTTCCATTTTAGCTTGATCCACCTCTATCCCCTTGTTTGAACTTTTATGCCCAAGGACAATTCCTTCAGTCACCATAAAGTGACATTTTTCCCAGTTTAAAACTAGGTTGGTCTCTTGGCATCTTTTCAGAACAAGTGCTAAATGGTCAAGGCAGGAGCTGAATGAGTCTCCAAATACTGAAAAGTCATCCATGAAGACTTCCAGGAATTTCTCTACCATATCAGAGAAGATAGAGAGCATGCACCTCTGAAAGGTTGCAGGTGCATTACACAGACCAAAAGGCATTCTTCTGTAAGCAAACACTCTAGAAGGACATGTGAATGCTGTTTTCTCTTGGTCCTGAGGGTCTACTGCAATTTGGTTATAACCTGAATAGCCATCCAAAAAGCAGTAGTATTCATGACCTGCTAGTCTCTCTAGCATCTGGTCTATGAATGGTAAAGGAAAATGATCATTTCTGGTGGTTGTATTGAGCCTTCTGTAGTCAATACACATGCGCCACCCTGTAACCATTCTTGTAGGAACCAGTTCATTCTTTTCATTATGAACCACTGTCATACCTCCCTTTTTGGGGACAACTTGAACAGGGCTCACCCAGGGGCTATCAGAAATATGATAAATAATCCCAGCCTCTAGTAACTTGGTGACCTCCTTCTGCACCACTTCCTTCATGGCTGGATTTAGCCGCCTCTGTGGTTGAACCACTGGCTTAGCATCATCCTCCAATAGGATTTTGTGCATGCATCTAGCTGGGCTTATGCCCTTAAGGTCATTTATGGACCACCCAAGAGCTGTCTTGTGTGTCCTTAGCACTTGAATTAGTGCTTCCTCTTCCAGTGGATTTAAAGCAAAGCTTATGATCACTGGAAAAGTGTCACCTTCTCCCAGAAATGCATATTTCAGGGATGGTGGTAATGGCTTGAGCTCAGGTTTAGGAGGTGTTTCCTCTTCCTGAGGAAGTTTCAGAAGTTCTTTCAATTCTTCTAAATCCTCCAAATCAGGCTGAACATCTTTAAAGATGTCTTCCAGCTCTAATTCGAGACTCTCAGCCATGTTGATCTCCTCTACCAAAGAGTCAATAAGATCAACTTTCATGCAATCTTTGGGTGTGTCTGGATGCTGCATGGCTTTGACAGCATTTAACTTGAACTCATCCTCATTGACCCTCAGGGTTACTTCCCCCTTTTGGACATCAATGAGAGTTCGTCCAGTTGCTAGGAAAGGTCTTCCTAGAATGAGAGTAGCACTCTTGTGCTCTTCCATTTCCAGCACCACAAAGTCAGTGGGAAAGGCGAATGGCCCAACCCTGACAATCATGTCTTCAATCACGCCTGATGGGTATTTAATGGAGCCATCAGCAAGTTGGAGACATATCCGGGTTGGTTTGACTTCTTCAGTTAAACCAAGCTTTCTGATAGTGGATGCAGGTATTAGATTGATGCTTGCTCCAAGATCACATAAAGCTGTCTTGGTGCAATTACCCTCTAGTGTGCATGGTATCAGAAAGCTCCCGGAATCCTTAAGCTTTTCTGGATGACTGCACTACATTCTTCAGTGAGGAGAACTCTTTCAGTTTCTCTCCAATCCTTCTTATGACTCAAGATCTCTTTCATGAACTTCGCATAAGAAGGTATTTGCTCAAGTGCCTCTGCAAACGGAATCTTTATTTCAAGAGTCCGAAGATAGTCTGCAAAGCGAGCAAATTGCTTATCCTACTCCTCTTTATGGAGTTTTTGAGGAGAAGGCATCTTGGCTTTGTATTCCTCAACCTTAGTTCCTGAAAGTTTACTTCCTACAGAGGTGGTTGGAGAGGCCTTTTTAGAGGAGTTGTTATCAGCACTTGTGTGTGTCTGATCCCTCACTGGCATTTAATTGCCAGAGTCAGAAGCTGGAGTGGCGTTGGACGCCAACTCCTTACCTGTTCCTGGCATTTGAACGCCAGAACTGAGCTTCTGTTGGGCGTTTGACGCCAAATCATTGCTTGTTTCTGGCGTTTAAACGCCAGAGTTATTCTTCTCTGGGCTCTTACTACCCTCAGAGGGATCGTGAATAGCAGTTTGTTCATTTTTTGGCTTCCTGCTGCCTTGAAGTGAGGTATTTAATGTTTTTCCACTTCTTAATTGAACTGCTTGGCATTCTTCTGTTATTTATTTTGATAACTACTGTTCTGTTTGCCTCAACTGTACTTCCATATTTATATTAGCCCTTCTTGTATCTTGTAATATTTCCTTGAATTCGGCCAGCTGTTTTGTTAGAAAATCTAATTGCTAATTAAATTCAGTAAGTTGTTCCGCAGGACTGAGTTCAGCAGTTACTATTTTAGCCTCTTCTTTCATGGAAGATTCACTGCTTAGGTACAGATGCTAATTTCTGGCAACTGTATCAATGAGCTCTTGAGCCTCTTCAATTGTCTTTCTCATGTGTATAGATCCACCAGCTGAGTGATCTAGAGAAATTTGAGCTTTCTCTGTAAGCCCATAATAGAAGATGTCTAACTGCACCCATTTTGAAAACATTTCAGAGGGGCATTTTCTTAGCATCTCTCTGTATCTCTCCCAGGCATCATAAAGAGATTCATTATCTCTTTGTTTAAAGTCTTGGATGTCCAGCCTTAGCTGTGTCATCTGTTTTGGAGGGAAGTATTGATTCATGAATTTTTCTAACAGTTGTTTCCATGTCCTTATGCTAGCCTTAGGTTGGTTATTTAACCACCTTTTAGCTTGGTCTTTTACAGCAAATGGAAACAGTAATAATCTGTAGACATCCTGATCTACTTTCTTATCATGTACTGTGTCAGCAATTTGTAAAAACTGTGCCAGAAACTCTGTAGGGTCTTTCTGTGGAAGACCGGAATACTGGCAACTTTGCTGCACCATGATAATGAGCTGAGGATTCAACTCAAAATTGCATGCTTTGATGGGAGGTATATAGATGCTACTCCCATACGCAGCAGTAGTGGGGTTAGCATATGACCCCAGAGTCCTTCTGGACTGTTCATTTCCACTTAGGTCCATGATGGAGAAAGGGAGATGATGCGAATTGCAAATAATTTTTTTTTGAAAATCGAAATTAAAATAAAATAAAATAAAATAATTGAAAAATTGACTATAATTTCGAAAATATAAATAAAAGAAAATTGAAAACTAAATTAATTAATAAAAAAGATTTGAAAAAGATGTGGGTGAAGATTTTCGAAAGAAAAAAAATGAAGAGAGAGAAATTGGTTAGGAAGTTTTGAAAAAGATATGTCTTAAAATTAAAGATACTTGTGAGAAAATAAAATAAAATAAAATAAAATAAAAGATATGAAAAAGATTTGATTTTAAGATTTGAGATTAGAAAAGATAAGATAAGCTAGGTAAGAGAAGATAAGGAATTTAAATTAAAAAGTTTTGAAATTTGAATTTTGAAATTTGAATTTTGAAATTTGAATTTTGAATTTTGGAAGTTGAAATTTGAAATTTGAAATAAGATAAGTTGAGATTTTGAAAAAGATATGATTTTTTTTTTTGAAAAAAATTTGAATTTTGAAATTTTAAAACTAAGATAAGATAAAATAAAAAATTTTAAAATAAAATCTGAATTTTTAAAAGGAAAATTCGAAAAATCAATTAAAATAAAGGAAAAAGATATTTTTGAATTCAATGAAGAAAGAGAAAAACAATAAAAAGACACAAAACTTAAAATTTTTAGATCTAATGCTCCTTATTTTCGAAAATTTGGAGGAAAAACACCAAGGAACACCAAACTTAAAAATTTTAAGATCAAAACACAAGAAAGACTCAAGAACACCTTGAAGATTCACAAGAACACGAAGAACAAAAAGTCAAAGACTCAAAAGACTCAAGAACATAAAAAAAAGAACACCAAACTTAAAATTTTTAGAAAACCAAAAACTAATTTTCGAAAATTAAATAAGAACTAACAAGAAAACACCAAACTTAAAACTTGACACAAGATTTAATCAAAGAAAAATTATTTTTGAAAAAAAGTTTTAAAAAGGATATAGCCAATTACCAAGAACATAAGCACAACGCTCTAGCCAATTGATCTATAAATTTAAAGTGTTTTAACAAGGTATAATGTTTTTTTTTGAAAACTGATATTTTGAAAAAGCACAAGAAAAACAAGAAAAGACAGAGAACAAGAAAAACTAAAGATCAAACAAGGAAAATAGACAAGAACAACTTGAAGATTAAGAAAGAACAATGAACACTAATTCGAAAATTTAAAAGAAAATAAAAACATGCAATTGACACCAAATTTAAAATATGAAACTAAACTCAAACAGAAGACTAAATCATGAAGTTATTGGTTTTTAAAAATTTTCGAAAATAATTAAGAAAAAGGAAATAAGGATTCTAAAATTTTAACAAGAACAATAATAAAAGACTTTGACCCAAAAGACAAAATTTTCCTAATCTAAGCAACAAGATGAACCGTCAGTTGTTCAAACTCGAACAATCCCCAGCAACAGCGCCAAAAACTTGGTGCACGAATTGTGAATCACACTTTTCACAACTCGTACCACTAACCAGCAAGTGCACTGGGTCGTCCAAGTAATACCTTACGTGAGTAAGGGTCGAATCCCACGGAGATTGTTGGTTTGAAGCAATCTATTGTTATCTTGTAAATCTTAGTCAGGAGGTCAATTATATTTATCAGTTTGAATTGCGAAAAGTAAAAGAACATGGATTAAATACTTGTTCTGCAGTAATGGAGAATATGTTGGAGTTTTGGAGATGCTTTGTCTTCTGAATCTCTGCTTTCTCCCTGTCTTCTTCTTCACGCACGCAAGGTTCCTCCTATGGCAAGCTGTGTGTTGGTGGATCACCGTTGTCAATGGCTACCATCCGTCCTCTCAGTGAAAAAGCTCCAGGTGCGCTGTCACCGCACGGCTAATCATCTGTCGGTTCCCACTCATGCTGGAATAGGATCCATTGATCCTTTTGCGTCTGTCACTACGCCCAGCCCTTGTGAGTTTGAAGCTCGTCACAGTCATTCGATCCCTGAATCCTATTCGGAATACCACAGACAAGGTTTAGACTTTCCGGATTCTCATGAATTCTGCCAATGGATTCTAGCTTATACCACGAAGATTCTGATTAAGGAATCCAAGAGATGTTCATTCAATCTGAAGTAGAACGGAGGTGGTTGTCAGGTACACGTTCATGGATTGAGGAAGGTGATGAGTGTCACGGATCATCACCTTCTTCATAGTGAAGCGCGAATGAACATCTTAGATAGGAACAAGCGTGTTTGAATGGAAAACAGAAATAATTGCATTAATTCATCGAGACGCTGCAGAGCTCCTCACCCCCAACAATGGAGTTTAGAGACTCATGCCGTCAAAGAGTATATAATTCAGATCTAAAATATCATGAGGTGTAAAATAAATCTCTAAAAGTTGTTTAAATACTAAACTAGTAACCTAGGTTTACAGAAAATGAATAAACTAAGATAATTGGTGCAGAAATCCACTTCTGGGGCCCACTTGGTGTGTGCTGGGGCTGAGACTTAAGCTTCTCACGTGCCTAGGCTGTTTCTGGAGTTGAACGCTAGGTTGTAACCTGTTTCTGGCATTCAACTCCAATTTGTAACCTGTTTCTGGCGTTTGACGCCAGACTGCAACATGGAACTGGCGTTGAACGCCAGTTTACGTCATCGATTCTTGAGCAAAGTATAGACTATTATATATTTCTGGAAAGCTCTGGATGTCTACTTTCCAACGCAATTGAGAGCGCTCCATTTGGACTTCTGTAGCTCTAGAAAATGCATTTCGAGTGCAGGGAGGTCAGAATCCAACAGCATCTGCAGTCCTTTTTCAGCCTAAATCAGATTTTTGCTCAGCTCCCTCAATTTCAGCCAGAAAATACCTGAAATTATAGAAAAACACACAAACTCATAGTAAATTCCAGAAATGTGATTTTTATTTAAAAACTAATAAAAATATAATAAAAACTAACTAAATCATACTAAAAACATACTAAAAACAATGCCAAAAAGCGTATAAATTATCCGCTCATCAATCATCATGCCACTTACTCTGACTTTCTTTTTCCTACCTCACTGATTTCAAACTTCCTTACCTCTTTTTCATTCCTAACCTACTTTCTTTTCAAAACATCTCTTCTGGTTTTTCACTATTCTCTTTAACCTTCTGACCAAGGCATGATGATAATTTTTCCTAATTAACATGAATTCTAATACATTTTGGACTGTGAATTTTTCTTCTCGGACTTTTAACTCCTATACAATCCTTAATACACATTTACTTAACTCATTTTCATCATTCTACTGCTCCTTTGCCATTATGTGCTTCTTTTGTTATTTGCCTACTTGTTTTCCTGTTTTTATTATATCCTTGATTTCTGTTTTTCAGGATGTTTGACACCCAAAGAAAAGAAAAAGGAAAGGCAACAACTGGCAAACGAAAAAGAGGTGAATCCTCTATGTCCACCTGGAAATCATGCATGATGATTCCTGGAGGGAGAAACACTTCACCCCGCAGGAGAAGGCTGACCAGCTACTCCCTGCTACTGATCCCATCAAGTTTGCAAACAAATACTGCGAGTTAAAGTATCCGGTGTTTCCAACCTCCAGGAACCTGTACCTGGAGCGGACTCTGAAAATTCCAGAAGAACTCCAGCAATACACCTCTGATCAGATCAAACAAAGAGGCTGGTTCTTCCTGGAGAGAAACCTGACTGAGGTCAATGCATCTTGGGTAAGAGAGTTTTACTGCAATTACTTCAAAACTTCCCTAGATGCAGTGAACCTAAGAGGGAAGCAGATACTGGTCACTGAAGAGGCCATTGAGGATATTCTGAAGCTTCTGCCTAAATCTGATCAGCCAGATGGTTATCAAAAGGCTGAGGAGGACATGCGCTTCATGAAGTTTGACTGGGATGCCATCAAGGCAAGGATAGCCCTTGACCCGACTGTTCCATGGGTCATGGGTTAGAACACCACCATGCCTAAGGGAATCAAGCGGATTTACTTAAATGATGAGGCTCGGCTATGGCATCAGATCTTGAGCAACTTTGTTATGCCGAGTACCCATGAGACGGAGCTACCTGCCGCTATGATCACCCTCCTATGGTGTGTGATGGAGGGTAAGGACCTGTACCTACCACGCTTCATCCGGTACTACATGGCCAGGGTCTACGTCCGAGGCACTCTCCCCTTTCCATATCTGATTACACAGCTAGGCCGTCAAGCTGACGTGCCTTGGGAGGATGCTGATGAGAGGCCACCTGCTGCAGAATGCAAGAAGATTATCCCTCACAGCAGGAACTTTCTGGCTTTGGGCTACAGACCTCCATTCCTCATAGCTCCTGGTGAGACAGCCATACCGTCTGCTGGCCTCTCTTCCTCTACAGCTACCCCAGCTACCCCTGCTACCACCACTGCACCTCCACCTGCCTCAGAGCCGATTTATCACCTAGTACACCGCCTGTTTCATCAGCTAGACCAGATGGAGCACCGCAACCAGCACCGATATGAGAGATCTGAGCGTCGCAGCAAGCGACGCTATGAGCACCTAAAGCTGACGATACGATCTGGCGGTGACATCCCCTCCGAGCCCGACACGCCATCAGAGCCATCTGAGGAGGAGGCGGATGATCACGAGGCGGAGATCCATCCACAGAGAGAGGCTGCACAGGCAGGCACGGAGCAGGCTGCATCACAGCAGGAGGCCCCGCCTCAGATTCAGGCTGCAGACCCAGAGATCCCTATTCAGTCAGCACCTCCTTTGCAGCAGGCAGATCCTCAGACCACCACCACAGAGACTCCGGATGTCCATCCTTCCAGTGATGACACCCCTTCACACCCTGCTTGAGTGAGCATCATGGACGATGCTTCATTTTAAGTGTGGGGAGGTCGCCATCTCTGGCGTATTTTTTTTTGGTGAACCACTACAAACTCTTTTACTTTATTTTGCTACTTTTCTGTATTTTTCTTTTTATCTTTTATTTTCTTAGTATTTATACATTGCTATTTTCATGTATTTTTACTATATTTCTGCATGTTGCACTTTAGTTCATATTTTAGCCATTTAGTTTAGTTGCAATTCTAACTTATTAGTTATAGAAAATGTGGATTAATTAGTATAGTTTACCCTTTTTAGCATAAGATAACTTAGTTTAAATTGAAAATATAAAAAGGAAGTAAACTAGAGACTTTAACATAATAAAAACAATCCACACACCTTGTATATAGCATTACATGTTAGTTAGTTAACAACATTTCATCAAGGAGAAACACTAAAACTTTAAAGCCACCTTAAGATTTACATTGAGAATAATGGGAACTCTTAATTTTTACTTGCATGACATATATAACTGATCTATGATTTTTGAGTTGGAGAATACACAGCCTGTGAGTTTTGAGCTTAATTGTATGGTTACATTCAAACCATAATTTTTATTCCTGTGTGTTCTGCCCTTCTTTTTTTTATTCTGGTGTTCTTTACTTTGTTTTAATCTATATGTCCGATTATAGAATATAGATACATACCAAGAAAGTGATTGAGGCCATTGTTTGATTCTAGCTCACTTATCCCAAATTAACCTGCCTTTTACATCACCCTTGTTAGCCCCCTTGAGCCTTTAAATCCCCTCTTATTCTATAAACCACAATACTAGCCTTAAGCAGAAAAACAAAATAAAAATCCCATGTTGAATCCTGGGTTAGCTTAAGATAGAAAGTGTGTATTGTTTAAGTGTGGAAAACCTATTGGGAACATGGATGATAAAAACAAAGGGTAGAAAGTTAAAAAGAATAAAATAATTCAAAATAAAAATTTTGGGAAGCATGCTCATGTGAAATCAAAATAATTGAATTACCATGTGCATTAAAAAAAATTTATTTGAATAAAGGGGATACAAAAAAATTCCCCAAATGCAAAATAAAGCAATGCACATGGGACAAAATTAAAACTAATGCATGAGCATGTAACATCAAAAGTGAGAAAATTTGGGTGAATAGGTAAAGAAATTCTTGCTTTACAAAGTATGTATGTTAGGTGAGATCTTAGACTAATCAAGGATTCACTTATTAGCTCACTTAGCCTTATACATATACCCTTAACTTTACCTTGACCCCATTACAACCTTAATTAAAGACCTCATGATTTTTGTATGCCTATATTCTATAATTGTTGATTGGTTAGATGAAGAACATAGTTATGGAAAGTAAGGATAAAAAGAAGAATAGAGTGATTAACCCAATAAACACTGAGTGACTAGAGAGTAAACACAAAACCCAGTGAGGGTTCAATAGCTCATCAACATATATCTCTGCTTAAATTGCTAATTGTCTTGCAAGTTTGTAAAATATTTTTCTTTCCCATCTCAATTGTAAAAGTGCTTTATCATTATCTAAGGTTTGGCTATACATATATGATTCCTTGAGAATGTAAATTAATTTAACTACATGTAAGCTTTATATACAAGTGAATAAAATTTAGAATTGCATGATTCATTTAGGTAGTTGCATTTAGAATAGATTGCATTGCATGAGATTCCACCACTTCAACCTTACCTTACTCTTTATCTTGGATTTAGCATGAAGACATGCTATTGTTTAAGTGTGGGGAGGTTGATAAACCCATATTTTATGATATATTTTGTGCCTAATTTAAGTGATTTATTCAATCCTTCACTCACTTATTCATGTTAATTGCATGGTTTTACTTTCCCTTCCTTATTATGTGATGTATGTGAAAAACATGTTTCCTATGCTTTAAAAGTAATTATTTTAATTACCCTTTATTTCCATTCGATGCCGTGATTCGTGTGTTGAGTAGTTTCAGATCTTCTAAGGCAGGAATGACTTAAAGGATGGAAAGGAAACATACAAAAATGGAAAGAAAGCATAAAACGGAGTTTTTGAAGAAACTGGCAGCTACGCGATCGCATGGACGACGCGGTCGTATGCCAGCGCGAAATGGCAGTGACGCGACCGCGTGATTGACGCGGACGCATGACTGAAGTGACCGCGTGATAAGGAAAACTCCAGATGATGCGACCGCGTGACCCACGCGGACGCGTGACAGAGGCCACGCACTAAAAATTACAGAAAACGCTCCCAGCGATTTCTGAAGCCCTTTTCGGCCCAAATCCAAGTTCAAAAGGCATAGATCAGAGGTTATGAAGTGGGGGAATGCATCCATTCAAGGGAGAATCTCCAATTAGTTACTTTTCATGAATTAGATGTAGTTTTTAGGGAGAGGTTCTCTCCTCTCTCTTTTAGGATTTAGAATTAGGATTTCTTTTGCTTTCAGGATTATCTCTTTTTATCAGGTTCAATATTCCTTTTTACTTATTTTCTCAATTTAATTTATGAATTCTTCTATGTTACAGATTATTCTTTGAATTAATGTTATTTGAGGTATTTCAGTTTATGATTGCTTTCTTTTATTTATATTACTGTTGCTTCCAATCTGAAGACATTTTTATTCAAGTAGATTTACTTTTTCCCTTTTGGTCTTGGTTAAGAAATCAGTAAGTCAGGAGTTATCAAACTCAACATGATTGATAATTGTTATCTTTGCTAATTGAATTGAACTTCAATAATCCCAATCTTTCCTTAGGGATTAACTAGGATTTGAAGATCAAACTAATTAGTCACTTGACCTTTCTTTGCTTTAAGTAAAGGCTAACTAAGTGAAATTAAGATTCAATCTTCATCATCATTGATAAGGATAACTAGGATAGGACTTCCGATTTCCCATACCTTGCCAAAAGTTTATTTTACAGTTATTTATTTATTTCACTTGCCATTTAAATTACTTGTTCCTCATCTTCAAAACCCCAATCTACAATCTTCATAACCAATAATAAGAATATACTTCCCTGTAGTTCCTTGAGAAGACGACCCGAGGTTTAAATACTTCGGTTATCAATTTTTAAGGGGTTTGTTACTTGTGACAACCAAAATATTTGTACGAAAGGATTTCTGTTGGTTTAGAAACTATATCTACAACGCGACTATTTTTATAAAATTCTTTACTAGCAAAAATCCCAATGTCAGTCAACTTTCTATAAATAAGAATGGAATTTGAAGAGATCACACACCTAGGAAAGGTCATAAATCAAAAGGGCCCAGATTAGACAAGTCAAATATAAAAACTCAGAAAAGAAAAGAAAAGACATGTTTCAAAGAGTTTTTCTTAGATACAAAGTAGCTAATGAAAGATGTTTTCCGTGCAACTTAAATTTTCCTTCCTTTTAATACAACAAATAGGGATAAGATTAAGAGCAAGAAACCATATTTAAGAGAAAGGGGGATTGGGAGAGGTAAAGAGAAATGAAAACGACATTAGAGATGAATTACCTTATCAAGAAAAAGATTCTCACCAAATGGGGTCTTCAATAGTGCCAATTGCAGCTCTTCCTTCAAATAACAAAAAGAGAAGTATTACTCGAAGCAATCTAACCACAAATTCAACATTGTTGAAAGAAAAAGTATAATAGTCAACAAAGATATTTCAACAAAAACTAAGAAACTACCAAACAATGCACAATATTGGCAGCAAAAAGGCATGCCATACAAAGTTTCTATTGTCAAATATTTTCATTGAAGCTTACCATACTATACACACAATCAATACAACTTCATGTTTAAATATAGATACATGTTTTATTGAGTAAATTAGCAAATTATATGTTGAAGTTATTCTATAAATAAAATTTAGTCCTTGAATTTCAGTTATTGTACTTATTAGTGCTGAATTCACAAGAATTATATTATTTTTCATATCAAAACACAAAAATTTACTTTGAGCATCCCACTAAGGCCAAGGTACGGCGGGCTTAAAAAGCACTTATAAAGAACCTATAAGATTTTCTACCGTGTTAAATGTAACTGGCAAAAACTTGATACAAAGGTGTAAAATTTCAAACTAATTCTTGACATCAATGGATTAAAATAACCTTCATTTTTGTGTTTTAAATTGTAAACATCATGCACAGTAGTCCTTAAATTTATAAAAGAGGGAAAAATTGCATTCATGTCCTTAAAGGATTTTGCTAAAAAGAATAAATTAGAATAGTGCACTTGTTTAATGAATAAAATATCGAGCAGACAAGTAGTTAAAAATGAATTTCCAAAAACAGAAAATTCTCATGAACAAACTTAAAAAATAGATCCAGACAATGCAGAAATTATTGCAAGTACCTTGTGAATAAGTTCATCATCAATAATTGAGCTATTCATCTTCTTGAAGAACTCATACAGCGCCTCAATTTCATTAACCGTAACTGAACAACCAAAAAAACAGAAAATCAATCATTTCTGGAAAGAAAAAAAATTTACATTTCCATAACAAACCAAGGTGAAAGGAATAAAACCGAATCGAATCAAAAAAATGAACATGGAGAATCCTTGCTCAACTATTACTAGTATTGTCTATTGTGTGTAAACCTGTAATACATATCTGGATAAGAATTCACAGTAAAGCATCTAGCCCAAGTCTCAGTTAGTTGTCTACTTTAGTTTTTCACAAAATGAAACAGATATAAATGAAAAAAGGTTAAGAACCCCTGATAAATTCCCATTTTGTGGTTTATCTTGTGTAGAATTTGGGGGGTTTTGTCAATGTTTTTCATACTTATTCATATAAAATGCATGGTTTTGTGTTTCCTTCCTAATTTTGTTTCATGGTTTAAAACATGCTTATTTAACCTTAAAAATGTTATATTTTAATCCTCATCTATTACCATTCGATGCCGTGATACGTTTGTTAAGTGATTTCAGAGTTTATAGGGTAGGAATGGCCTAGAAGATGGAAAGGAAGCATGAACAAGTGGAAGGAACATGACGATTGGAGCTTTGGAAAACTGGAAGCGACGCGCACGCGCGGCCGATGCGCACGCGTGGATGCATGTGGCTGAAACTGGCACGCAAGAGCTGGCGCATTCGCGTGGTTTGGCAAAATCCAACCGACGCGTACGCATGCCTGACGCGTATGCGTGGCTTGCAGAATTCAGATGACGCGCACGCGTGACGCTCAGCACGTAACTTCATTAATGCAATTGTGGCTGGCGATTTCTAGGAGACTCCAGGCCCAAATCCAAGCTGATTCTGCATGGAAAAGACCCAAGAAACAAAGGGGAAAAGGGGGAATCAATCATTTTACACAAGACACATAGTTTTAGCGAGTTTTTGGGTTCTTGTATTCTAGAGAGAGAAACTCTTACTTCTCTCTAGATCTAGTTTGTTTTGATTTCCCTTTGTTGAATTTCTAAATTGGATTTTGTTGATTTTAGCTTCAATTACTTAATTTGAGTTCTCTAGTTATAATTTTGTTTAGATCTAGTGTTGAATTTGAATTCTCTTGTTATTTCTCTTTTCTTCTCATTTTATGAACTTTGTGGATCTTGAATTTCTATTAGTACATTAATATCTTCCATGATTGATAGTGTTATTCTAGTTGTTTTCTATTAATAATTGTTAGTGGGTATTTGTAATTTCCAATTAGTTTGCAATTTGAATATGTCTTTTGTTAATGCATACCATGTATTTGATGAAATATTTCCTTTGATTATGGAGTAGTTTTCCTTATTCTTGGCCTAGGCTAAGGGGATTGGGTTAACTTGAGTCATTGGGTCTAATTGATTTGGAAATTTGAGAACCCTAGTGGTCAAATTGATACCCATTGACACTAATCAACTACTAAGCTAATTAATAGTTGGATTAGGACTTATGAGTTGAGATTGGTCAAACCATTTGACGTACCTTAAGCGTTGAAGTAGAAGTTGTACATACTTCGAGCATAGAGGTAGACTTAATGAGCTTGGTTCCTCATACATTACAACAAAACAGCACAGCGGCAGCGGTTATTTTGGGAGGTTGCGGCGGTTATAACCACCGCTAGAATTAGCTCCCGGCGGTGAGCAAAATGCGGTCAAGTCAACCATCGGCATAGCATCAGCGGCGGTTTTGAAGAACCGCTGGAATAATCGCCGCCAGAGTCACTCGGTGAATCGCGGCGGTTTAAAACCGCCATTATGCGCGTGAACCAGGCGAAGTTGGTGTCTAGCGGCGGTTTAGAAACCGCCGCAAAAGTCGAAATTTTAGTTACCGTTGGACATTCACCGCGGTTTTGAACCGCCGCTAAAAGGTCGGTTGGAACTTCTAACATGAATTTCGCGGCAGTTTAAAACCGCCGCAAAAACGCCAGCATTTTTTTAAAAAAAATAACCAAATTTATATATAAACTCCTTCCTAATGCTTCCATCGCAATAAAAAAAATAACTACTACAAATATTAAAATCTACAACTCAAAGTAAAATAGAAAAATTGACCAAAATAATATGAACATTGCATTTCAAAATATAATATGTATTTAATAAGTCTTATATAATCATAAATCCAACACAATCAGTGTTTAACACCTATATTTACATATCAAATTAAATTCAAATAACGCAATCCTAAAATTGAATTAGAAAAGAATTTCGCTACTAATATTTAACTAAGCTAAAAGCTTAAAATAAAGAGCTACTTTGATAATAAAAGTCTTGAGTCACTTCAATCATAAAATTCTACAACTGCTTCATGGAATAGTAGAAGGTGGCCTTGTCTCTATTGGAGAGTCTGCAACCTAGGATTGAAAATAAATAAAAATATGTTAGAATAAAAAGAAAGACCATTGAATAATTTAAGTCTAACATAAAAAGGCATAAGGCATCTACACAAATTAAGAAAATGAACAACAATAACTAAATCATTATTTTACTAAATCATGCACAATGAAAGATTTAGGAAAAAAAAACCTATATATAAGACTTACCTCATTATTCGTAGCTGTAGGAAAGTCATGTGGCACTTTTCCACCCATACAATGATTAATGAAATATGTCACCTGGGCTTGTAATAAAGAAATTGTTACTTTATTCTCTTGTAATTCTACTTCCATAGAGCGAACTTTAGCCATATCAAAGTCATGATTACATAAAGAAGATACCCCTCGGAAACTATTAGAAGATTTCATGACTTGGGATGGACAAACACCAAATCCTACACCTCTAACACGACCCGGGTGTTCTTTTCTAAATAACTTGACATATGCATCATCAGTAGAACTCTCATTAGCTTGAAGCAAAGTTAATTGTTCCTATGATAAGAATTTGAGAAATGCATTATCATTAGAATAATCTCCATTATCATTAACAAACAAAGCCAAAATAAAGTGAAAGTACTTACACTTTTCTCTCTAGCCTCATCATTAATAAAAGATCCATCCTTCTTCTTATGACTAATTGGATACATTTCAGCTTTAGTAAAAACTCTCTTGTTTGCAGTTTTCTATCAATTCAATAAATGAAAATTCAATTTCAACGCATATAAAAATTAAATAACATATTATTATCCTAATAAGGACTCAATCACAAACCAACTCGTGTTTCTTCCTAGCAATCGTCTTGGATCCGAGTGTATGAGGAATTGTTTGTTTTTCTCGATTACTTGCATTTTTCTCACACATTTTCTACACATACAAATTCAATTAGTAACTTGTCAATATAAAATGAAATATAGAATGTGTGCTCATACAATTACCTGAGTTTTGGACTTTAATCTATAATCAATAAAAGTTGCTCATTGCTCCAAGCTGACTCCAAATCCTTTTGGTAACGCTGCTATATTTTGCTCTCTAGTAAGATTTCAATTATAATTGTCATTAAACAATTTGCATCTATCATCTTTTCACTTCCTTCCAAGATTTTGTAGTATGTACTTTTTTTGCTGTCCATCATCAACTTTAAAGAATCTCTACATAGTATAAACATAAAAATAATTAACCTGAATAATTGTAACATAGTCTTACATGTAAAATTATTTAAACCTATTAATAACTAAAATTAGAACATAATTCACAAAAATGTTCACAGAGTCATGCTATGCACAAAATGTAATTTACAACTAAAATAATAGCATAATATGGCCATAAGAGGCATGCAGCATAAGAAAATAATTATGGCACCAAGGAATGCTGAGAAATATAGACCAAATATCAATCACCCCTGTACAATACATATTTATTAGTGTGAGCTATGTAATATTTCTATAAGACAACTCAAAAAAAAAATTAGCGCTTCTTTGATTTGCAGTTTTATTTTCAGTTTTTAATTTTAGTTCTTGTTTTTCCAAAATTTTAAATGTTAGTCCAAATAAAAGATACCGGTTTAAATATAAATATTAGAACACCTCGTTGGATGCACTAAAGTCTAACATTATGCATAAACAAAAAAAAAACTCTTTTTACTTTTTATCTTCTACATAATTTTATGATTTCCATATCTTATTTGCTCCTGTTAGAGTGCACCAATGTCAATCAAACTTAAGGGGTTCTTTTTAATTGTACACAGAATAATTAAACTTGTTTAAATATCTATATATTAAAATACTATTTTACTAATTAGAAAAAGAAAAGAAATACATGATAAAGACATTGGTACAAACTTAACTAGTATTAGATTAAGGGGCATTTAGTAAGTTGGCCAGCTATATTATTTTCATTAATAAATAACAGCTAAAATTGTCCTTGGATGACACAATACCAGAACATAGGAGTGCATGTATTGAAGATAATTAAATTATTATTAAATAATTAAATAAAAAAAACCTGAATAATATCCCTGTAAGCTCCATTTTTGTATGGCTCTGTTGGAACCAAAGGCCATTTCTCATAACTTATAGGAAAGTTCTTGAAATTTCCAGCAACAGCTCCCAAAAACAAGCCTAAAAGTCCACCAGATTCACCAATCGGTTGGCCATACTCATTCCAATGCACAATAATTCTAGTCTCACGAGACAGCACCCACACATCTTTCAACCTTAAGTGACCTTCCTTAATCATTCCATTTGCATCTATCAAATTATTCAAGTCGTATACTATACATTATTATACTTCATTCCTTGTAGAAATTTAAATATACAGTACTATAATTGAACTAAATTTAATAACATACCTTCCAAATCAACTGTCCAGTACTTATTGGACTTTTTTCCTTGTACATCTAACTGAACATGTGGAACTTCTGAACCAGTAGATAAAGTAGGTGCAGGCTCTATGGATTCAGAGGACTCATTTTGATCAACGGGTGGTGAATCATTAAACTCATGAGTAGATGTATTCTCACGTGAAGAAACAGTCTTTCTCTTAGTCATTTCTACAACGTATCAAGAGATATTAAGATTAATATACCAATAATATAATGAAACTGAAATAATAGTACTTAATTTAATCAACTAACAACCAACGAAACAAGAAACTACTACATCAAACTATCAAGTATATGTAATAAAACATAAAATTATGAAAGAAAACAATACATAACACTCTATGACTTGCAATTAAAGACTTACATTATTCTAAACTTTCTTCGTCTATAATTGATCTTGCTAATGGTACATGTGAAATGTTATCTGGAAAAAATTGTCCCAAATCTTGTAATGGATAACCCACATTGTCATAAATTATGCCTTCATCCTCATTGCCCATATCATATAAGTCTCTTGGATTTACTTGAATTGGTATGCTCCAACCTTTTTCTTTCTCATCCTCAACATAATAAATCATTTGAGCTTTGTTAGCCTTAATATATGGCTCATCATCCTCATGTTCACCGGTATGTATCAATCTACTAAAGTTGATAGAGGTAAAACCTAACTTGTCTACTTTCATGGCCATTGGGTTTGTGGTATTAGCCCATTCACATTTAAACAAGGTTACAAAGAATATACCATCATAATTAAGTTCAATGATGTCAACTAACTTTCCATAATAAGGAACTGCTCCAAACCTTATGTTGGGATCACTATTGCGGGAGTAGCTTCTTGTTCCAAATGTCCCAAAAATACCACTGTTTTGAGTTTTTAAACATTTTTCACGTTCTACAGTCCTAAACTTGTATCATTGACATTATATGCAGAAAATCTTCTTGCTTGGTCAATCGACCCTTTGGCAAGACTAAAAAATACCATTCTCTTAGATTCTTCAATTTTATCAAGATTTCAAACAATCTAAGAAAGCATGACGAATTTTTTATCAACTTCATATGATGGAAATTGACTTAAAAATAACTTTAAAGAGAAAGAATTTGACTCACACGGGTAGAGAACCAACTTGCAAACTCTCTATGAACTTTCTTGTCTATCTCTGATGTATTTCTTGTACGACTTCTTAATTACTTTTGTACAATATTTCTAAACTCCCTATAGATGTCTTAATATTAGGATTAAAGGTCATTAAAAAAATCTTACTTATATGAATTAGAACATGCTGAAATACTCACTGGAGATAGTTGTCAACTATGGAGCAATTAGTTAACACATGTCTATGAGCTTGTAACTTCTCGGTGGCTGTTAAAGTGAAATATGAGGAAACACCAAGTGGTTTACCTACTTTAGGAAACAAAGTATCTAACCAAGGATTTGATTCTTCATGGGTTGGTTCATCATCAACTCTGCGAGGTCGATTCCATCTAGTCTCAATGTTCTCTAAATATCTGGAGCAAAATGTAAGAATTTTTTCCATTAAGTATCCTTGCGCTATGGATCCTTCTGGTTGTGCTTTGTTACGTACATATGACTTCAAGTGTCCTAAATACCTATCCAGGAATGAAGATTAAATACTATCCAACAAAGTTATAAATAACGATCTAAGCTAATAATTTTACCTCTCAATAGGGTACATCCATCTATAATGGACAGGGCCTCCAAGTTTAGCTTCTTCTACAAGGTGCACCATCAAGTGAACCATAACTGTGAAGAATGAAGGAGGGAATAATATTTCCATATGGCATAATGTGAGGACAATTTGATCTTGCAACTTTTCCAAACAGGGGGCACTTAACGATTTATCACATAATTGCCTAAAGAATGAACACATCTCAATAAGCACTGCAGAGACCTCATCAGGCAGACCTGTTTGCATGGCTAACGGTAATAATTGCTCCATAAGTATATGACAATAATGACTTTTTAGCATCCCACTCAACTTAAGAGACTCTAGGTCAATGCACCTTGATATGTTGCTTGCATAACCATCAGGAACAGTGACGTTTTTCAAAGTTGTCAAGAATCTCTTCTTACCCAAATTGTTCAGAGTATAAATAGCTGGTGGACACTTTCCATTTTCCCTTGGCCACAGATCAAGCTTGATACCCATTTCTTGAAGGTCTCTTTGAGCATTTATGTGATCTTTTGCCTTCGAACTATCATTTAACAAAGTATATAGTACATTGTCATATACATTTTTCTCAATATGTATCATATCGAGATTGTGACGCAGCGAATTAGACTTCCAATATGGCAACTCAAAAAATACTCTTCTTTTTCCATTGTTGAGTATCACCTCCTTCAACATTTCCACCAGTGCATAATCTTTTACCACTTCTTCGTATTTCTTCTCTTCGGCTAAAGGTGACATTAATATTCTCAACTTGTGAAAGTATTTCACTGCCAAATAATGTTCTTGGTGGAAGCCTTGTTTCTTGTCTTCCATTAAATTGCAGGGTGTTTAATCTAAACTTGTGTCTCTAATCCAGAAAGCGACGATGACCCATAAAATAATAATTTTTGCTGTGATTGAGACGATGAGGGATGTTATCGAAATTGCAAGATGGGCAAGCAAGTCCTGTGTATGTATTCCACCCAGAAAGAGTCCCTAACCCAGGAAAGTCACTAATTGTCCACAATAAAGCTGCGTGCAACTTAAACACTTCTTGTGTTAAAGCATCATATGCATCGCAACCCTCAACCCATAACTCCTTTAACTCTTTTATTAGACGTTGCAAATAAACATCTATGTTATTTCCTGGCATTTTCTTGCCAGGAATGATCATTGAAATTATGAATGATGTCGATTTCATACACGTCCATGGAGGAGTATTATACGAAATGAGAATGACAGGCCAAATACTATGATTTGCACTTAAAGTTGCATGTGGATTGAAGCCATCGGTAGCTAATGTAAGACGCACATTTCGTGGTTCGGATGTAAAATTGGAGTGCTCCAAATCAAACCTTTTCCAGGCCTCAGAGTCTCTTGGATGTCTCATTGAGTTATCCTTATTCTCAGCTGTAGCATGCCATCGCATATCAGCAGCAGTCTTTGACGAGTAGAACAATCTTTTCAATCGAGATTTTAAAGGAAAGTAACGAAGAACTTTTGTCGGATGCTTCTTCTTTTTGTTACCAATAATACTTGATGCCTCAGCTGGACCTTTTTTCTTATATGTCTTCCATCTAGACCTATTACAGACCTTACATGTCTCCATGTTCTCATCTTCGCCCCAATACAACATACAATTGTTTGGGCAAGCATGTATCTTCGTGCAATCCAAACTGAGTTTAGAAATGATCTTTTTTTCCTCATAAAAAGAACTTGGAATCCTCGCGTATTTGAATGCGTCACTCAATAGTTCTAAAATCATCTTCATAGACTTGCCGGTCATACCACAGAGGGATTTGATATGGAACAACTTCAATAGAAAAGATAACTTCGAGTATCTTGTACACCCTTCATATAACGGCTCTTCTCCATCCTTAAGTAGCTCGCTAAACCCTTTCGCTTCAAGAGTTTCATGAGATTCACTAGGCATCAATCTTTGAGCACCACCATCAAGGACTTCATTTGCTATTATGGATGTTCCATTTCTGATGTTCCCACCAACTCCTAGACCTTCACTAATCAAGTTTCGAATTGAATCACTTTCGACCATAGGATTCTGCTCGTCGGCCATAGAATTTTGTTGTACATCCGAAAAAATACTACTTGAGACGTTGCTAGTTTCTCCTATCGAGCGCTCTCCATGATGAAACCAAAATGTATATCCTATTGGGAATTGTGTACAAATCAAATGATCATACACCTCGTCCCTTGTTAGCCACTTCTTAAAAGCACATGCATTACATGGATATATGATTGTTCCATCGGCAGAATGATGTGCAAAAGCAAACTCAATAAATCTTGAGACACCTTGTGCATACTCAAGAGAATTTCGTGGTCTCTTAATCCACGATTTATCCAGAACTTCCATAGCTTTAAAGTAATTTGTTCTGGTTTAAAGCCATGTGCACTATTTAGTAACAACTATGTAAATATATATTTTTTAAAAATACTAATCTACCAACCATAGGGAAAGAGAAGTTACTTACTTGTTTTTCAAAAAAAATCAGCAAATAAGAAAATTGAATAGGTAGGTATGTTACTTCCAAACAAAACAGCATTCACTGCGAAAGAAAAATAAAAAAATAAGAATCAGAATTAGAATCAGAAAAATGAATTAACATGGATGAAAGATAGTAGCTATGTAGGTTGGCAAAACCCACAAGAGGTTGGATTGTTATCCTCCCAAACGCACATCAAAAATACAATTCCAAAAACCAGCTCAAATCATAGTTTTCCCCTGCCCCCTCCCCCTCTCGTAAAATAATAAAATTTGGATGTCATTGCATGCATTTACCGCACCTACGGGTTGGAATAAATATTCTTGTACACAGCACCAATTTCAGACATAAAACGCAGTAGTTTCAGATGCAGTTGCATTTGCAGTTTCACAAAGAAAGTAAGAGAGAGATGGTACTACTCTTAAGTCTTAACTGTTAATGCCTCATCACTATTTATTGTACATTCTCCATTCTTTCAATTCCAAAAAAAAAGTTCATAATTAGTTAGCTAGCTATGCACTCAAAACTAGACAATTTAACTTCAAGACCATCTAAACAACAAAATAAATATCTCTATAGCAAATGCATGAAAATATGATCAGAATAAACGCACGTCCGATGTTGTTTACGGCAAGTAAAACTAAATAATCGCATACCACGGAGAACACACTAATGAATGATTATGTAAATTAATTTATGATCTAGAGTTTTTATGCAAGTTGACTAATTTTTACGATCCATTACCAGGCTATCTGTCATGTTTAGAAGTTAGGTACTCATTCGGATTTACCTTTAATTAAGTACTAATTATATTCAAAACTAGTCTGAAGTCCTTATTCAACCGTATAAGAAGTAATTTTACTCATTGAGCTCTCATTCATGAAAAGTCCTAATGTAAAAGTCTACAAAAATGTCAATGATAACACTACGTGTGACTTTTAAATAGACACAAATCTATTGCACAAAATAGCCCAAAGCATGCTTCAACTATTGAATTCCTGATCTACTTCTTTCTTCCGAGAAATGCCCTTGATATCTTTGTTTCTCAATTAAGTACCACTCATCTTCAATTTAATACTAATAAAATAATAAGTGAATCAATCTTAAAAATAAAAAATACTATTTCTCTTTTATTTCTAGTATTCTCTAGCTAAATCTTTAATTTTTCCCTAACAAATATAATAATAAATAAAAAATAATTTAACTAATATATACTTTAAAAACACTTGATAAAATTACTAATTAAAACAGTTTATAAAAAAAACAACAGGGTAATCCCCATCACCAACCAACTTTGATGAGTATGTCTCTATTAAACTTCACAGTTAGCATAAACTAATTGTTTTAGTCATATTCGCTATATAAAGTTGAATGGTCTATGCTTCAATAGACTAATGCTTATTGTTCTCTGCATAGAGTCTCTGCATCATATGATCTATTGAAGCATATAGTAAAATGTCAATAAAAAATGTGCAGAACAGAGAACATGGAAGAGAAGTAGTGGATAGGAAATTAGCTATTTTAAGTTTATGTAAAGAACTAATTTCATCCATCTTATTTGAGTATTCATGAACTATTTTAGTTTATAAAAGTTTGTAAAAGCTAAATAATTCACATATGTATATATAAAGAGGCACAAAACTAACAAATAACTGTATAATGAATCAAGCCTTTTGGACCTCTAAATTTGTGTGCATGTGTTCTGTTTCTAATCAAAGAAGAGCATGTAAAGTAATAATAAAAAAATCAGGTTAACTTATTCTTTAGATGACACTTATGTCCAATTCCTTCTCTTGGGTTGTTTTAGTTGTCAATTAGTTTAAATCCTGAAATCTTCCCTAAGACCTTTTTTGGTTTCAGCTGAAGACAGTAGCAGATGCATGTGACATCAACAAAAAACAGAAGTAATGATGTTTCATCCATGGACATGAATCTCTTATCTTTGTCATTTATCAAGTTTTTAACTGTTGATGGTAGTATAAATTATTATCTTAAAGGATAATTTTGTTTAAATTGCCTATTTTTTCTTTTTTTTTTTTTAAATTTACAAAAATAGAGAAGGGATAAACTAGAGAAGCTATCAGGCTGTAGGCAAATCTCATAACACATGTTCATTTCATTTTTTTTAACAGTTGTTTTTGCGTCATGGTTTGGATACTGTTTTCTTCAAGCATCTCTCATAATTTCCTATTACAACGTGATGCAATGCAAGGCTCTCAGGTTTGATAAATAAATAAAAAAAATTGGGACCCTTAATATCAAGCACTAGTGGTATAGATAAGTATAGAATATAGATACATTATAATACAGCTTTAATTTACCAAAGTTTTACCAAGTATAGATGAGACAAACACAAAGGGATAGTATTGGCACTTGGCAGTAGCTATTTGACTATAGAAGTATGAATACATCAATACCAAACAGGGCTAGCATTCATAATAAAATAAATAATCCAATTTTGCTAACTTTAATTATCAATATTCATCAACAAAATTTGACAAATCTAAAAATACTAATAATTATTACCTATGCCAAAGTTGGTCTTGACTCAATTTGGCTCCCTTTGCTAAGAATATAGACCAGAAAGAATAACTATTTTAGATTAAAACTTGCAAAACCCAATTAATCAAACACTTCAAATACCTCTCTGATATGCATGCGTGGTGGTTTCTTTGGAGTTTTATTATTCCATTGTAGTCAGATTCTACCTGCAATCAGTTTTGGGTCTATTTCTTCTTGTGTTTTGTATCTCAGATTTTGCTTCTTTTTTTATTTGTCATGATTATTGTTCTCTGCAGAATTTTTACTTTTCTCACAAATAAACAAACACACCCTCCCTTCTTCTCTTAGTTGCTCATTTTACTTCATAATTTAGACCTCAATTGAGAAATAATTTAAACAGAAAATATGATCAAATATGCAACTCCGATCCCAATGATGAATCCATCAATGAAATTAGACTGATTGAATACAAATCAAATCACATAAATTGTTCTTGAAGCGCACTACTTCATCAGACAATTTCCCATTATTAGTTTCAAGCTAGATTGTCTTTTAATTAATTAAGTAATAAGTACGAATTCATTCTAATACCGAAAAAAGAAAGTATGAATTTCTCTTTACAATTTATATCCAATAAACACCTAAATTCCTAATAGTAGAGAAAGAGATAGAGTAACCTTAAATAGCAGAAATTTGCACTTCCAGGAGAGAAATTCGTGCGTTCAGAGCGATGAACAAGAAGGAGAAACAACTAGAGAATAAGATAATCATCTATCAGTGATTGTTAACTAGAAGAAGCATAAAATTGAATCAGAAAAGAACAAAGAAAAACACAATTAGCTTACCAGGGACAAGAACAAATGCGTATAGTTTTGCTAATCAATGATTCGTTGCAGACTTTCGTTTTGAACGAAGATTTTCTTTTCACTGCACTTGGGGTTCTGGGTGCGCTAAGTTTAGGAAGAATGAAAAATTAGGGTCATGGCAGATAGTAGTAGGTAGTGGAGGTAGCGAGAAGTGCGAAGGAAAGAGAAATTAGGCGGTCTGAGCAAGTAATGGCGCGAATTCATGAACCGCCGTGGAACGAGCGTGATGGCCGCCGTTGGATTTGTGCTTCAAAGGCGGTTGTGTTTCACCGCTGATATGTGAATGTAGGGATTGCAGCGACGGCGGTTTTAAATGACCGCTTCCCCCAAATAGTCATCTATATTAGGTTTTGTTGTAGTGATAATTGTCAAGATATGGTTATTAGACAAGGATGGTGACCCAATTCCTATGCCTAGCCAAGAGATCCTTTTATCATTCATATTTGAAACCCAAAAACCACAATCGCTTTGATTTAGTTTCTTGCCCTTTAAGATTTATTGCATGTTAAGTTTAGTAGTTTAAATTCTTGTTTATGATTCCCAACCCCAGAATTCTAACCAATATGAATGCACATGTTTGCCCATTCTCTTGAGGACGACCCGGAACCAATACTCTCGGTTACTTTATATTGGGGTTGACTTTGTGACAACCATATTAAAATTTGATTTGAGGATCCATTGTTGGTTTAGAGTTATACTTGCAACGTAACTATTTTTGTGAAATTATTTACCGACAAATAAATTCTCTCTATCATATTTTTGGCACTGTTGCCAGGGAATGGTTGTAATGTGTGCTTTGATATTAGTTATGTAAATATGTGAATAGTGTAGATAGTTATTTACTTTCATTAGTTTGTTTTTAGTTTAGACTTTCTTTTAATGCATGAGCTATGACTTCTAAGTTGAATGACTCAGTCCCAACCGAATTCTAGCTTAGCCGAGTTTGATTCCGAGATTGAAAGAACTTTGTTACGCACTCGACAAGCTAGGCGGCGGTTGGATTATACGGCTAGTGCTTTGGCCTCTCTTGAGGGATCTTCCGAAACACTAGATGGAGCCGAGAGTGACTTAGAGTCCACAACTCCCTATTCTTCTGTTGGTACTACCGATACATCTTTGCATCCTACGGGTGAAAACCACATGGCGGAGCCACGTAGGATTACCTTGCATGAACAAGGAGCACCGGATCTTATTCTTCAACCATTGCAAGCTAGGTATCTAAATCTTTATCCAAAATTTGAGTTAAAGAATAGTCTGATTAATTTGCTTCCCAAGTATCATGGACTTCCGGGCCAAGATCCCATTAGACATCTGAGAGATTTTCAAGTTGCTTGTTCTACGGCTCGAAGGCATGGTACCGATGAGATTGCTATTATGGTTTTTGCAGTCCCCTTCTCTCTTGAGGGGAAAGCAAAAGAGTGGTTCTACTCCCAACCGAATGAAGTGGTGACCGAATGGGACTTATTGAGAAGATTGTTTTTAGACAAGTTCTTTCCGCCGGAGAAGACCGACTACATCCGGAAGAAAATTTCTGGTATAATGCAAAGAGACCAAGAGACACTCTATGAGTATTGGACTTGATTAAAATGGTTATTGGAATCTTGTCCACATCATGGGTTAGACACTCACTTGCTCATTAGCTACTTCACTGGAGGTCTTTGTGCGGCGGATAAGAGATTGCTAACCGCTTCAAGCGGTGGTTCCCTTTCTAAGAATAAGACAGCGGCAGAAGTATGGAGTTTGATCAATGATATCACCGAGACTACTCAACATATGAGAGTGAGGAGCAACCCTCTCAAGGGTGTGGTGGAGGCACCTCCTTCCGAATCGGCTTTGACCAAAGTGCTTGGAAACATGACCACTCTCCTCATGGAGATTCACAAAGAACAAAAGGCATTTCATTCAATCCAAGCCATCCAGGCCCCACCTCAAGTCCTCCAACTTGAAGGACCCCCTAGAGTATGTGGTTTATGATCTAGCACCGCACATTACACCGATCAATGCCACCAAATACAAGAGGACTACACTCTCGCAGTAGCCAATGTGAACTACAACAACCAAGGCCAAAACAATTACCCTCATGGTAATAGTTCCAATCAAGGGTGGAGGGACAATGCTCAAGGAAATAACCACTATCAAAGATGGAACCAAAGCAACTCATTGATGAGCGGATAATTTATACACTTTTTGGCACTATTTTTAGGTAGTTTTTAGTATGATTTAGTTAATTTTTATTAGTTTTTAAATAAAAATCATATTTCTGGACTTTACTATGAGCTTGTGTATTTTTCTTTGATTTCAGGTATTTTCTGGCTGAAATTGAGGGACCTGAGCAAAAATCTGATTCAGAGGCTGAAAAAGGACTGCAGATGCTGTTGGATTCTGACCTCCTTGCACTCAAAGTGGATTTTATAGAGTTACAGAAGCCCAATTGGCGCGCTCTTAATTGCGTTGAAAAGTAGACATCCGGGGCTTTCCATCAATATATAATAGTCCATACTTTACCCGAGTTTTGATAACGCAAACCGGCGTTTAAACGCTAACTTTCTACCCTATTCTGGCGTTAAATGCCAGAACTGGCATAAAAGCTGGAGTTAAACGCCCAAATTAGCATAAAAGCTGGAGTTAAATGCCCAAACTGGCACCAAAGCTTGCGTTTAACTCCAAAAAAAGTCTCTACATGTGAAAGCTTCAATGCTCAACCAAAGCACACACCAAGTGGGCCCGGAAGTAGATTTCTGCATTAATTACTCATTTCTGTAAATCCTAAGCTACTAGTTCATTATAAATAGGACCTTTTACTATTGTATTTTCATCCTTGAATCATCTTTTAATCATGTTTTGATGATTGAACCCTCTTTGGGAGGCTGGCCATTCGGCCATGCCTGGACCTTGTTCTTATGTATTTTCAACGGTAGAGTTTCTACACATCATAGATTAAGGTATGGAGCTCTGCTGTTCTTCATGAATTAATGCAAAGTACTACTATTTTCTATTTAATTCAAGCTTATTTTTATTCCAAGATATTCACTCGCACTTCAACATGATGAATGTGATGATCCGTAACACTCATCATCATTATCACCTATGAAAGCGTGCCTGACAACCACCTCCGTTCTATCTGCAATAGCTTGAGTGCATATCTCTTGGGTTTCTAATCTAAGATTAGAACCTTCATGGTATAGGCTAGAATTATTGGCGGCCATTCCTGAGATCCAGAAAGTCTAAACCTTGTCTGTGGTATTCCGAGTAGGATCTGGGATGGGATGACTGTGACGAGCTTCAAACTTGCGAGTGTTGGGCATAGTGACAGACGCAAAAGGATCAATGGATCCTATTCCAACATGAGTGAGAACCGACAGATGATTAGCCGTGCGGTGACAGCGCATTTGGACCATTTTCACTGAGAGGACGGACGATAGCCATTGACAACGGTGATCCCCCAACATACAGCTTGCCATGGAAAGGAGTACGCATGATTGGATGAAAGCAATAGGAAAGCAGAGGTTCAGAAGCAATAAGCATCTCCATACGCTTATCTGAAATCCTACCAATGAATCACATAAGTATTTCTATCTTATTTTCTGTTTTAATTATATTTTAATTATCAAAATCCCATAACCATTTGAATCTGCCTGATTGAGATTTACAAGGATGACCATAGCTTGCTTCAAGCCGACAATCTCCGTGGGATCGACCCTTACTCATGTAAGGTATTACTTGGACGACCCAGTGCACTTGCTGGTCAGCTACACGGAGTTGTGTGAAAAGTGTGCGATTACGATTCCGTGTACCACTCATCTTCTCATTACCACAACAACAATCAATCTTCCTCCCAATACCACAACAACAACCACCAAGCCAACCAATACTACAACAATAGCCACCAAACACCTCACCAAAACCAAAACAACCATTCACCAAAGAAAACAATCCAACCAACCTTCTTCCTCCTCCACCAACCAAGTTGATGATTCTAACCGTGCACTCTACCAAGAGCAAGAGAGACTGAGAGCTATGGTAGAGAAAAATGAAGAAAACAGTAGGGTCCAATTCGGTAACATGAATGCCCAATTATCCAATATAGCCGAGTTTCTATCAAAGTTAGTCCTACCTCCTACCAACAACACCAACCAAGCTTCTAGCTCATCTACCCTTCCTTTTCAACCTCTCCCAAACCCAAAAGGTAGCATCAATGCAATCACCCTGAGGAGTGGTACAGCGCTTGAGGAAGTTGAACCCAAGCCTATCAAGTTGGCAGAGGATGTTTCTAATATAGAAGTTGGTGAAACAATGAAGATAGATGAACATGAAAAGGAGGAAGAAGTTGCAAAAGAAGAAGAAGAACAATTGAGAGCCAAGGAACTGAAGCGGAAGAGCAACTTAGAGGAACAAATGCCTATCCCTTTCCCTACGTTAGCCAAGGGCCAAGAAGCATGAGGAGCTTGATCCCAACATAGTACAAATCTTCAAGAATATGGAGGTAACTATTTCACTCTTTGATGCCATACATCAAGTTCCGAAATATACTAAGTTTCTTAAGGATATGTGCACTCATAAAGAGAAGATTGGTGCACTAGGGATGAATCCTTTAGGTAATTCTGTTTTTTCTGTGATGGATGATTTTCCTGAAAAATATAGTGATCCCGGTGCTTGCTTAGTATCTTGTATGATTGGTGGGATTAAACTTAAGGATTGCATGTACGAATTAGGGACATGTGTGATCATTATTCCCCTCTCGATTTATGAGAAGTTGAACCTTGCACCGTTGAGGCGATCCGGAGCTAGGTTTGTGTTTGCAGACAAGATTATAATTTCAGTTGTGGGTATTGCTGAGAATGTATTGGTGAGAATTCAAGACCTAATCTTTCCGGTGGATTTCCATATCCTAGAGACACCTCCCATTGACTCGGATAGGCCATCCTCCATCTTACTTGGGAGGCCATTCTTGAAAACATCCCGAATTAAATTAGATGCATTTTCTAGGGAGTACTCATTTGAAGCCAAGGGAAAGGTGGTGAAGTTCAAATTGGAGGAAACCATGAGGCAACCTCTAGAGGTCCACTCAATTTTCGGTTATGAAACTATTGAAGATGATGTAGTTGAAGAAAAAATTGGAAGTGATGTTAACATAAGTGTCAGTAGAGACTTGGGTATAAGGGGACTTAGCAAGGAAAAGGGGAAGGATCCACGGCTCCCATATCCTCAAGCAAACAAGGCCCCTAATCATGGTGAAATTGACAAATGGAAGCATCTCCCCTTGAAGGACACTCTTCCCAAGACCAAGAAGAAGGACAAGATGGATGTCCTTGAGGATGTTCCAAAAAGATGATCTCAAGCTCATGACTGTCCAACTTAAGGACATTAAAGAAAAGTGATAGGTGGGAGACACCCCACAATGGTATGATCTTCCTTGTATATAGTTTTCTTGCATGTAGTTTAGAGCCTTTGCTTGATTTTATTGAGTTTGTTTAAGTGTGCTTGATTTTGTTATGATTTTTAGAATCTTCATGAGGAATTTATTGATCTTGGTTTGATTAAATTGGTAAATTTTGAAGAAAATGCTTAATTTTGAGTATTACATGGAATTTTGAATGTTTTTGAACTATCTAGATTGAATGACTACCAAGATTGTGTTAAAATTGCCTTTCCTCATGTTTAAAAAAAAAAGGAAAAGTGGGTCCCCCCACGCGTAAGCTTGGGTGACGCGTACGCATCGTGGGCGCATTTTCAAACTCCTGGTACAAAAACCAGAGAGCTGCGCCGGTTTTGTGCAAAAATTGTGCTTGGCGCACAATTGCTATCCACGCGCAAGCGTGGACGACGCCTACACATCGGTCGCCATTTTCACCTTCCACGCGTGTGCGTCGCTGAGGCGCATGCGTCGTATCTGCTGCAGCAATTCTCTGGTACAAAAACCAGAGAGTTACGCCAGTTTTGTGCTACTTTTGTGCGTGGAGCCTAACCTGATCCCACGCATACGCGTCACCTGACGCGTACGCGTCTTCTTCTATCTCTGCTAACCATGCGTAAGCGTGGGCAACGCTCGCGCGTCACTGCTCTGTTTTCATCATCCATGCGTATGCGTGGATAAGGCGCACGCGTCGCATCACCGACGCAACTGATATGCAGTGCGCCCTGTTTCAATCTTTCTTCACTCTCTTTTTCTCCTTCTTCTTCTTTTCTTCTTCCTTTCTTCTTCCTTCTTCCTTACCACCCCTTCTCCTACCACAGCCACCGGCGACCACCACCTCCGACGGTCCCACACCTTCTCTTTCCTCTCTTTTTCTTCTCTCTCTTCTCTATACTCTCACTTATACCCTACCTCAGCTTCTTCCCCTTTACAAGGATTTATTTTTTCTCTTCCTCTTTTGTTTTTATAATTTCCTCTTTATGTTTACAGTTGATTACTTTACTCTATTTCTTCTTAGTTGCATTTTTATTTTTGCTGTTTATAATTCATTTTTGTTTATTTGTTTTCTTTCTATATTTTTCCATGGGTATTGAACTTTAATTTTTCTCTTGCATTGGTAGGTTATTTTGATCTCTCTTGACTTATTTGTGTATGTGGTGTTGTTTTGATGATTGTAATAATTTGGGTTCATTACATTCTTGAATTTTTCAAGTTTGCTGCTTATTTGAAAGATGCACACCAAGTGTTTGTTAATAAGAATTAATGATTTCTTGGTTCAAATTTGACCTTATGCTTTCAACTTAGTGCTTCTTTATCGTTACACTTGCTTTTCTTCATGTGCATTGAGCCTATTGTGCTTCATCTTTACTTTCTATGTGCTCATTATTTATGACTTGCTTCTTTGTAACATATTGCAAGATTTATGATTCCTCTTTTTCTAACTCCACCTTATTCCAATTACATGCTTCATTGTCTTGGTGTTTGATTGATTGAATTGTTGTGATGGTATAGAATTTCACACAAATGAATAAATTCTCGTCGCAAGTATAGTTCTACACCAACAAACAATCCTCCCAATCAAAAATTTGGTTGTCACAAAGAACAAACCCCAAATAAGAATTAACCGAAGTATTTAGACTCTGGGTCGTCTCACAAGGAATTGCAATGAAGTGGTCAATTATTGGCTATGAAGAACAAAGGGGTTTGGTTGATAAAAGGGGCAATAAAATAAATGACAAGAAAAGTAAAGAGAGCAATTAAAGAAAGCAATTAATAAAGAGAGACATTCATGGCAAGGTTTGAGATCATAGGCTTTCTATCCTAGTCATTAATCACAACAACACTTAACAAGAATTTATCTTATTTCGTCATCCCCAATGTTGGAAGAAGGTGTAAGTTATCTTCCATTAGAGAAAGTCAAACAAGACTAGTTAATCTCAAATCAAAAATCCTAATCAACTCACTAATTGAATTAGTAAGAGATTAGTGTCATTGAAAATGATATTAACTAACAACTCTAGATCACCAATATAAATTGGGTATTAATGACTCAAGATTGTCCAATTACTCTTCCCAAGCCAAGAATGCTCAAAATCTACTTTAACATCCAACCAAGCATTTTGTCAAACACTTGGAAGGCATAAAAAGAAAGCATAGTAAAAATGCAAGAATAATAAATCTACCAACTACCAATTGCAAGAAAGTAAATCAACAACTCAAATCATCAATAAAGAAACATCAACTATCAAATCTCATTAAAAGAAAATTCAAATCCAACATGAGTTCATCATCACAAAAGAGAGCAAAAAGGAAAATTAACACTACAAATCATGAGAATGAAAGAGTAGAAGCATGAAATTGTAAAGAGAACAAGATGAGAACAATAATCAAAACCTAGATCTAAGATGGAATTAACCTAACCTAACCTAATTCTAGAGAGAAGAGGGAGCTTCTCTCTCTAGAAACTAAACTACATGATGCCAAAACTCCAAACAATTACTCCCCCCTTGTCCAAGCTTGAATTCTACATGAAATAGCTTCAGGAATGAGTTGGATTGGGCCCAAAGTGCTTCACAAATCGCCCCAGCGATTTCATCTTTAGTGGGCCATGTGCAGCATCGGTGCGCACGCGTATAGTGCGCGTGCGCACCCCTAAACACGAAGCAACTATGGCAAATTTTATATCATTTTTAAGCTCTGGATGTTAGCTTTCTAACGCAACTAGAACCGCCTCATTTGGACCTCTGTAGCTTAAGTTATGATCGATTGAGTGCGAAGAGGTCGGGCTTGACAGCTTTACGGTTCCTTCATTTCTTCATGAGTTCTCCCACTTTGCATGCTTTTATCCTCACTTCTTCCATCCAATACTTGCCTTATGAACCTGAAATTACTCAACAAACATATCAAGGCATCGAATAGAATTAAAGTGAATTGAATTTAGCTATTTTAAGGCCTAAAAAGCATGTTTTCATATTTAAGCACAAATCAAGGGAGAATTACAAAACCATGCTATTTTATTAAATAAATGTGGGAAAAGTTGATAAAATCCCCCAAATTAAGACAAGATAAACCACAAAATTGGGGTTTATCGAATCTCCCCACACTTAAACCAAGCATGTCCTCATGCTAAGAATAAAGAAGGACAAGAAAAGGGGTATGAACATTTATTCAATGCAAATAAACTATATGCACCTATCTATATGAATGCAACTAAATGCAAAATGATTCTACCTACTTGGTTAAAAGTAAATCAATCCCCAAGAACACATATGCACATGTAGGACTAAGTAGTATGATGATTCATAAATCCTACCAATTTGAATATCAAAATAAAGTACAAGTAGACTTGCAAGAAGAAAGCTCATGAAAGCCGGGAACAAGGAATTGAGCATCGAACCCTCACCGAAAGTGTATCCGCTCTAGTCGCTCTAGTGTATAGAGTCGATCACTCAATTCTCTTCTAATCATGCTTTCCATGATTTTTTTTTCATCTAACAATCAACAATTATTCAATGCATGCATACATTCATCATGAGGGCTTATTCATAGGTTGTAATGGGAATAGGGTAAAGGTAGGGATGCATATGGTCAAGTGAGCTTGAAATTTGAATCTTTGATTAGCCTAAGCTCTCACCTAACACATATAACAACCTATACAATTCTAATACACAACCTAGCTACCCATGATTTACACTTTTTCACATACTCATGCATTCTCTTTAATTCACATTCCATATGCATTGATTTTTATTGAACTTTACTTTGGGGCATTTTTGTCCCCTTTTTATTTCTTTTTCTCTTTTTCTATATTATATATATATATATATATATATATATATATATTTCTTTTTCTTTATCATTTTTTTCTAAAGTATATACAAACGTATCAATGCATATGGTTTTATATATAGTGCATGAATATGTACCCAATTCCCAATATTTTTAACAAAAAAAATTATACTTTTACCTCAACCAATGTTCCCAAGTTCCCCATTCCCAAATGATACACACCCTCACTAGCCTAAGCTAATCAAAGATTCAAATTAAGGGATATTTATTATTTTTCACTTAACGATAGTGATGTGCTAAAATTAAGAACAAAATGGATTAAATAGGCTCAAAATTGGCTAACAATGGTTGATGAAAGGTAGGCTATTTGGATAAGTGAGCTAAATGAAATGATGGCCTCAATCATATAAATGCATGTATATATGGAATAATGGACACAAAGAATCAAACAAATCAAAGATTACAATCATAGGAAGAGAATAATGCACACAAGAATGAAAATAAGTGGTCATATGATGTAACCACCCAATTAGGCTCAAAACTCACATACTTGTGTTCTTTGCTCAAAAACCATGTTCCAAAATAAATTCTTCAAGCAAGTTTATCACAAAAAAAAATTTCAAATAGGTAAGGTGTCCTAAAACAATTTTTCTTGGAAAAGAAATCATCACCCTAATCAAGTAGTCCTAACATAAAAAGAAGTGGTAAAATATGTACAAATTCTAACTAATATGCAATCTATCATGTAATGCAACAACTAATCTAACAAAGAAAATCAAGAATTGGTGTTGAAAGAAGGAAATTGTTACCCATGGAGATCGGTTGGACGACCTCCCCACACTTAGAAATTAGCACTGTCCTCGGTGCATGCAAAGAAGAGCAAGGTGGATGGGTTGCTACAATTGATGAGCTCCTTCAAAAGGTTGTGCGGATGAACTTGTTTGTTGCCCCATTAGAAGCTTTTCCTTTTCCTCTTTCGGTGGCCAACCTAAAAGGAAAGAAAAAGAAAGAAAATTAAGCCTACAACAAATATATCAAAGCAAATAGAACATAGGCGAGGGCTAATGCCAAATAAGAGTAAGGTTCTCACTACATGGTAGCTACAACATGTGAGTGAGAAAACAATATAAGCTAAGGCATATTAACTAACACTTGATGCAAGAGTAAAGTCAAAGCATGAAGAGCACTCAAAAGCATCAAGTTCGACTAGAAAGAGTGGGTCACGAAAGACATGCAAGTTCATATCAATGCACAAAGAATATAAGAGTCATACAAGATTAAGCATTGATTTAAAAGTTTCATCACCCAACAATATCAAACAAGTCAAGAAGCACCAAGATTAACCAAGAAATTCTCAACAATTGAGTAAGAAAATTCAACACCATTATTTAAAATGCAAAGAATAAAAGTATGCGAATGCAATGGACAAAAGAAAATGGAAGATAAGAAAAAAAAACTCTTTTTCTTTACCGGCGCGGGCGCGTGCCTGATGAAGGTGGCGATCGGCACGGACGCGTGAAGTGCGCCTGCGCGTCAGTCGCGGGCACGAAATGGGCACAAAATTGGCATAACTTTCTGGTTTTTGTACCAGAGGGATAGGTGGCGCTATCGGCGCGCACGCGCGCAGCGTGCGTACGCGTGCATTGCGCAATTAGAGTCAACGACACGTACGCGTGGGTTGGTTTGTGCCTTAGGCCCAACGTCCGCACAGTGTAGGCCTAACTCTCGGGTTTTTGGCTGGGGGTAGAATTTTTGCATCCACGTGTACGCGTACATGGCGCGTCTGCGTGGATAGTTGGTGCACGAAATTGTGATCTCAATGGCGCCAACAACTTGGTACGCACAATTGTAATCTCAACTCTTTTTCACAACTTCGCACAACTAACCAGCAAGTGCACTGGGTTGTCCAAGTAATAAACCTTACGTGAGTAAGGGTCGATCTCACGGAGATTGTCGGCATGAAGCAAGCTATGGTCATCCTTGTAAATCTCAGTCAGGCAGATTCAAATGGTTATGAGATTTTGATAATTAAAATATAAATAAAATATAAAATAAGATAGAAATACTTATGTAATTCATAGGTAGGAATTTCATATAAGTGTCTAGAGATGCTTTGTTGCTTCAGAACCTCTGCTTTCCTATTGCCTTCTTCCAACCATGCGTTACCTCCTTCCATGGCAAGCTGTATGATCCTCTCGGATGAAAACAAATCCATCTGCGCTGTCACCGCAGGGTTAATCATCTGTCGGTTCCCGCTAGCGTCGGAATAAGACCATTGTCTTTTTGCACACTGTCACTTGTGCCCCACATTCGCAGGTTTGAAGCTCGTCACAGTCATTCCTTCCCAGATCCTACTCGGAATACCACAGACAAGGTTTAGACTTTCCGGATCCTGGATCCTACTCGAAATACCACAGACAAGGTTTAGACTTTCTGGATTCCAGGAATGCTGCCAATGATTCTAGCCTATACCATGAAGGTTCTAATCTTAGATTAGAAACCCAAGAGAATATACTCCAGCTGGCGTCCAATGACTACGTTGAACATCATGTAGATCGCTTTGTGGTTGTCAGGCACGCGACCTTGGCTAAGCGAATAACGAAGATTGGGTGATTGTCACGGGTCACCCCTTTATTCTGACTTAACTGAATTTAGTACGAGAGTATATCTTGGAGAAGAAGTAGGCGTGAATTGAATAGAAAACAGTAGTAATTGCATTAATTCATGAAGAACAGCACAACTCCACACCTTAATCTATGGGGTGTAGAAACTCCACCGTAGCAAATACATAAGTGAAAGGTCTAGGCATGGCCGTGAGGCCAGCCTCCAAACGTGTACAATATGATCAAAAGACTTGTCAAAGACTTAAAATAAATCTCTAAAAGTAGTTTTTATACTAAACTAGTAGCCTAGGGTTACAGAAAATGAGTAACTAAGTGCAGATAGTGCAGAAATCCACTTCCGGGGCCCACTTGGTGTGTGCTTGGACTGAGCATTGAAGCTTTTTTGTGCTTAGGCTGTTTCTGGAGTTAAACGCCAGCTTTGGTGCCAGTTTGGGCGTTTAACTCCAATTCTGGTGCCAGTTTGGGCGTTTTACGCCAAGATATTTTAGGCTGACTTTGAACGCCAATTTGAGCCATCAAATCTCAGGCAAAGTATGGACTATTATATATTGCTGGAAAGCCCAGGATGTCTACTTTCCAACGCGATTAAGAGCGCGCCAATTAGGCTTATGTAGCTCTAGAAAATCCACTTCGAGTGCAGGGAGGTCAGAATCCAACAGCATCTGCAGTCCTTTTTTAGCCTCTGAATCAGTTTTTGCTCAGGTCCCTCAATTTCAGCCAGAAAATATCTGAAATCATAGAAAAATACACAAACTCATAGTAAAGTCCAGAAATGTGATTTTTGAATAAAAACTAATAAAAATATAATAAAAAGTAATTAAATCATACTAAAAACTATGTAAAAATAATGTCAAAAAGGGTATAAATTATCCACTCATCACAATACCAAACTTAAATTGTTGCTTGTCCCCAAGCAACTAAAAATAAAATAGGATAAAAAGAAGAGAATATACAATAAATTCCAAACTTATCAATGAAGATTAGCTTCAATTAGATGAGCTGGACTTATAGCCTTTTTGCTTCTGAACAGTTTTGGCATCTCACTTTATCCTTTGAAGTTCAAAATGATTGGCATCTCTCTCTCGGGTTTGACTCAACAGCGGCGGCGGGCTGGTCTTTGACGAAGCTGGCAGCAAGGCAACGTCTCCTTCCTCGAGCTCTCCTCTTCCACATGGGTGAGGTGGTGCGTGTGTGTATTGTGTTATGTGCGCTGGAGAGGGAAAAAGAGGGAGTGGGGCTACGGCGATCTTTATGAGGGGAAAGGAGGGGAGTGTGGTGGGTGTTAAGTTAGGATTTGTGAATTAAAAAGGGGTAAGGTTAGTATGCCAGAACAGGGAGCACCGGGCATGTTCTCCGGATTGCTGGGGTCGCGGAGTACTGGTTCTTTCAAAGAGTTTTGGGTTCTTTAGAAGGGCTTTTCTTTTTAGGGTAAATACAAAGGGTTGGAAGAGTTTTAGGATAGGAGAAAGGTAGACTGGTAGAATTTCAAACAGGTGTGTAATGTAATTAATTAATTATAACCTTTTTGAAAAAAAAAATTAACCTTTTTGGCCATGCTTTTGAAGCGTGTCAAAAGAGTTGTAAGAAACGGCCACGCTTTTAAAATGTCACTATAACAAAACTCTATTGCCACGCTTTAAAAGCGTGCCTGTTTCTCTACGCTTTTTAAGCATGGCAAAAAAAAGTGTGGCAAAATCTCAAATTAATTGTCACCCTCATAAAAGCGTGGCCGTAGACCCCTTTCGCCACGCTTTTCAAGCGTAGCAAAAAAAAGTGGCTAAATCTCTAATCTATCGCCACCCTCGTAAAAGCATGGCCATTGACCACTTTTAAACACGCTTTTAAAGCGTGGCAAGAAAAAGCGTGGCCATAGACCTTTTTTCTTGTAGAATTTCTTTTTAGATTTTAAAATTTTTTTATTAGATCTTAAATATTTTATTTTGAAATTAGTTTGGATATTTTTTTTTCTTTAGGTTTTGGATGTTCTCATCAGATTTTTGATGTTTTTTTTTTTATGTTTTGAATGTTATTTTTCGGTAGGTTTTGCATGTTATTTTTTTTAGTGAAAATGCTTACTTGTTCAAAAAAAAAAAAGACTTCAATAATAATTAGGTTTAGTTTAGTTTAGTTATATTCGTTAAAAAAATGATTTTATTAACATCAGCATCTTTAGGGTAGAGTGACTACTAAATATTAACATATAGATTGATAATCTTGCCTCCCGAGATTTTTCTTAAACAAGCTTATCACATGAAAGTGTTCCATTAATAATTTGAAAGGTACAACAATTAAAATTGATAAAATCTGATTCTGTTGTGATTGACTAATTTTCTTTTGCGCGTTCAAAACTAATTGAACAAGTAGACAAAAGATCGGCAAAAGGTTGTATACCAAAGATATATAGAATAGACTGATCAAGTTTTTGAACAAGTAAGCATTTCCACTTTGTTTGATCTTTCGTTTTATGCTTTTTATTTTGATCAAATTAGATCTCCTTTCGTTGAAGTCTTGAAGTCTCCGGGCCACCTTTTGAGGTGGTGCACCACCACTCATGGATGTCATCCTCTACGATAAGCGAGAAAAAGAAGAGATTAAAGTGAACTTAACAAAGTAGAGTTCCAAAATAGAAGTTGGATAATCTTTAGGGGTAGATTATTGATTCTCTTGTTAGAGATATGATTAATTCAATTTGAATATTCTAAAGAATTAAACCTATGATGTATGGATACGGACACGCGACACAACACAATACGGAATATGCGGATACACAAATTTTAAAATTTTATATCTTATAAGATAAGTACACGACATATATATAAAATATAAAGTATTTTTAAATAAATTACAATAATATTTTAATTTTTTATTGATATTAAAATATAAAATAATTTTTTATTATTTTTTAATGTCTTCTTTTAATTATATAAAGTGTTTAAAATATTTTTTGTTTTAATAGATAATGATATATATTATTTCTAAAATAATTTCAAGAATACATGTTAAGAATAAGACTGAACACGCTGATACATGATGGTATTTAGGTGTGTCTAAGTGTGTTCAAAGAAAAATTTTTTATTTTTTATTTTTTATTTTTTATTAGGACACGGTTGGACACGACAGACGCATGTCCGACGAGTGTCGATGAGTATTGTGTCTGAAATGTGCCTGACACATAGACACAACAACTAAGCGAAGTACCCGTGCTTTTGCTTTATAGATTAAACCTAAATTTTTAAAGATGAAACAGACTTGTCTACATCCTATCAATCTATTAATATTAATAAATTTAGATTTTACTAGATTTACTTAAAAATAGTTTTAAAAATCATAAGAAAACAAAGTAGTAGCCAAGAACAATCATTTCACAAGAAAAAAGGACCACTTAATTGACTTGGTTGGCAGAATTCTGGAGGACACAATATTTGACATGATCCTAATTAAAGGGAAAAGGCAAATACTATTTTTAGGTAGTATGCATTCTCATCAACCAAAAAGGGATAATAAAGCACTTTTTTACTTCGATAAATCTCTTATAAATATGATCATCAGCTCCTACCTACCAGGCAACATCACATACGTTATCATAAGGACACATATTTGAGTATTGATTCTGATTTCATGTAATGGAGCAAGACAGGTTTTGACTGAAAAATTTTTCACATGACACAAAGTATTGCCAATGGAAATTTCCTAGAGGACTCGCACCCTTTGCGCAGAACTAACCACGAACATTCTAACATTCTCTTAAAGTCTGAAGTGTAAGTTTTTTATTTTTCTCAGATGAACTGAGTAATTTTTAACTTGACATTATAATATTATGAAATCATTTTTTTTTCCACTATTTTTTGCCATAGTTAAAATTTTCACGATAAGCTCACACTTTAAACTTGATGGATCCTATCCCAAAAAAAAAAAAACAAAACAGAAACTTGATTGGATCAAGCGGGTACATGACAAAAATATTAGTCATTACAACTCTATAAGAAAGCCGACAAAAACAGATAACTTCAGCAAAATAAATAATTCTTGGCCTATGTTTAAACCATCCATTCACTCATTTATTTTTTAAATTATCTTTTTTTTTTAATCAATTTCTTTTTCTTTTTAACACCATAAATTTATCTACTACCACTAGCCACCCACCAACACCGTTGACTGGTCATCACACTGTTTGCCGGCCACCGCACTGCATCTGCATCCGATGAACCTAAATCTTAAATTTCTAAACCTTAAATTTTAAATTTTAAACCTTAAATTCTAAATTAGTATTACTTTATTTCATTTTTTACTTAAGTTTTAAATGTTTTTATTGTTTTTAGTGTTGGATATTTTTTTTTTGGTATTTATTTTTTTAATTGTTAATTGAATTTTATTTTAATTGGCTAAATTAATATTGATTTCCTAGATTTTTCTAGTTTATAATGTAGTTATAATTTTTTTTTAATTTCTCAAAATCACATCTAGTATAAAAGTTACATTTTTACGAATTTCTTAAACAAATTAAATCTATTAAATTTTAAGGTGATATTTATCCGGTCAAATAACACCAACTTAATAGAACTTAACAACTTCAACGATTTTTGTCATCTCTCTTAGTTTCTTTTCTTTCTTTTATTTTATTTTTCCTCCAATTTGAGTCTTTGTCTTCGCAGTGTCTTAGATTTTGTCACTTTTTATTTTATTGGATTCCGCTAGGGAGACAATGGACTATTTGTACAATGTGTACAATGGACTATTGAATTATAAAATGAACATCCCCCATACTATTTAGAATAACCATCCGAGTACTAGCGATAATAAACATCTTTCCAAAACCTTAAACTAATTTTGGGGTTCACCAAGGATCGAACTCTTAACCTTTCGAATCTAACGCTCTAATACCATGTCATGATACCATTCATCCCAAAAGCTTCAACTGATGGAAAAAGGTAACACTAATGATTATATCTCTAATACTCCATAAACCTCCATTGTACACATTGTATAAATATTCCATTGGCTCCTCATACTTTCCCTTATTTTTAATATTGAAGAAGAAGTTGCGTTTTATATTGTATCACAAAAATAAGGGGTGTATCACAAAAATTATGAAAAAAATAAAAAAAAATCACAGGGTCAAATTTCATAAAATTTCATTACGAAATCCGACCCTCACATTTCTTATCTCCACGTTAAAAAAAAACTCAACTTATTCACATCATATTTGTTGATTTAAAAAAAAAAATTAGCCAAAATCTATAGCTTCCTTTTAGGATTAGAGTTAATTTAGAATCGAAGAAAATTTCTTCCCATACGAGTCATAAAATCTCTCATATTATGAAGGAACAGACGTGAAGAACAGAGAGAAGAGAAGCGTGGCTAACAAGAAACTTAAAGCAGAGAGAAAAATAACTGAATAACAGAATTTGGGGGAATGAATGTGCAAGCTAAGCAAGTTAGTTACAGATGCTACAAATTTTTTTTTTTTTGAAACAAAAGAAACTCAACACAAAAGAGTGGAGCACAAGTAATCAGAAAATAAAAGATATTTGTCTACACAAAATCCAACAATTCCCCTTGGCATCTCCAGCATTGCCATCAACACCCACGAGAATCACTGGAATTCCATTCTTGGAAGCTCAAAAGCGTCCTGCTGTGGACGTTCTCAACCCCTGTTTCTTGATGCCTAAAGATTATGTCGTTCCGTTCCAACCAGATATTCCAGATCACTGCAAAGAAACCAGCCAGCCATGTCCTCTGCTCTTGTTTTCTGCGGTGCATGCCAGTCCAACTTTCAAACAACCCTTTCATGGTTCCAGGAACAACCCAATCTGCCCCAAAATACCTCAACCAAGTGCACCACACCTGCCATGTAAACTCACACAGAAGAAATAAATGTTGGACCGATTCTATCTCCTTTTTACACAGAGCACAAATATTATCACCATGAGAAATAACACCCAATCTGCTCAACCTCTCCTTAGTATTAATTCTACCAACTAACACAAATCACCCAAACAGCTCCACTCTTGGAGGTACCATGCCTCTCCAGATTGCACTTGTGAAACTATAGCTCGTGATCTCGGCCGACAGAGTTTCAGATTGTATGACCTGCATAAAGGATTTAGTAGAAAAGACACCCTTGTTATCAAACTTCCAAACAACATTATCCTCCTGACCAGTTGATAACTTTATTGGCCTTAACCTCTCATGAAGTTGATAAACTAGCTCCAACTCCCATTGGAACAACTCCCTCCTCCACTGGAAGTTCCAAATCCACTCTAACCCATCCCAAAATTCGCAATCCTGTATCACATCACCTTGTTGGTTTGAGATAGAAAAAAGTCTTGGAAAACTCGCTTTTAGAGGCCCACCTTGAACCCAGTTATCTTCCCAAAACAGGGTTTTTCTTCCATTACCTACCTCCATTGCCAGACCGCTAACCATTTTTTCTCGTATCCGATGTTCTTTCATATCCAGTTGGCATATGTCTTTCCAGGGTCCACCATGTACCGGTAAAGGCTGATAAGCTAACATCACATCCGGGTTCAAACTGTTACAAGAACAAACAATCTTCTTCCACAACGGGCACCCTTCCTTTGAGAACCGCCACCACCATTTGAACAGGAGCGCCGTGTTTCGAAGCACTGCATCTCCAACCCCCAAGCCCCCAACCTTTTTCGGTGCCTGAACCAGCTCCCACTTAACTAGAGGGATACCATAATTTCCATCCTCCTTACACCACAAAAATTGCCTCTGTAGTGCAATCAGCCTATCAGCAACCGTCTTCGGCATCTTGTATAAACTTAGGTAGTACATTGGTAGGCTATTTAGCACTGATTTAATGAGGACAAGCTTACCTGCCTTGTTAAGGACCTTCGCTTTCCATAAGCTAAGCTTCTCTTCCACCTTATCTATGATCGGTTTCCAAGTCTTCACCAGGCGTGGGTTTGCTCCTAAGAAAATCCCGAGGTATCTGACAGGTAAGACCGCTTGCTTGCACCCCAGTAAACCACAAGCCAGGTCAACCCATCCTTGCTCGCAATTCACCGAGATCAGATTCGACTTATCAAAGTTGATGCTCAAACCAGACATCAGCTCAAAGCACCGCAACAGCCTCTTATAATTCACAATCGTTTCTGTCTCCGGAGGACAAAACAATATGGTATCATCTGCGAATTGGAGGTGTGACAATTCGATATGATCTCTCCCTACCAGAAGCGGAGCAATGCGTTCGTTCCTGACAGCTTCCCCCAACATCCTATGTAAAACATCTACCACAAGCACAAACAGAAGTGGCGAAAGAGGATCCCCTTGTCTCAGGCCCCTCTCCATATTGAATGGCTTGGATGGTGACCCGTTAACTAGGATTGACATAGTGGCTGTGCTGACACACTCCCTTACCCAATTTCTCCATCTTTGGCCAAAACCCATCTTCTGTAGCACAATATCAACAAAACTCCATCTGACCTTATCATACGCTTTTTGAAAATCCAGCTTGATTATAGCCGCTTTCTTCCTCCGCGTCTTGAGCCAATGCACCATCTCACAGGCTATGAGCGCACCGTCATGAATTTTTCTGCCCTTAACGAACGCTGTCTGAGTCTCTCCTACCAAACCCGGCATAATTGTGCTCATCCTTCGTACCAAAACCTTCGAAATCACCTTACACACACACCCCACCATACTAATTGGCCGAAAGTCCCGTACCTCATTAGCACCCACAAATTTAGGGGCTAGCGTCACCCACGTGACGTTTACATCCGTTGGTAGCTTGGCACTTTGGAAGAACCCCATCACTGCGGCAATGAACTCCTGGCCAATGTCCTCCCAGCATTGCTTGATAAAGTTTAAATTGTACCCATCACTGCCGGGCGCCTTATAAAAATCACAGTCCCACACTGCCTCCCTGATTTCCTCCACAGTCGGCAACACCTCCAAAGCCTCAGCTTCCGCACTATCAATCTGCTTTACCAATCCATCCCTAATACCAATCCGCGGCGCATATTCCTGTCTATACAGATCCTTGTAGAATCCTCTAATTGCAACCTTCATTCGTGCCTGATTCCGCACAAGCCGTCCATGAATCATCAGTGCATCAATTCTGTTACTCCGTCTTCTAACTGAGGCAATGTTATGGAAATACCTGGTATTCTTATCCATGTCGCTAGCATGTTTGGATCGAGACATCTGCTTCCAGTGGACTTCTTTCCTAATGTACCATTTTTCACAAAAACTCACCAACGCCTTCCTTCTAGCCTCTGTCGTATCATCATAGATCCCATCACTAACCAGATTGTCAATCTTCTTGATTTCATCCTCAAACCGCATCAGTCTCTTATCCATGTCACTAAAGTTATCCTTGTGCCATTTCCTCAACGATGTAGTCAACGCCTTCAGTTTACACGTAAACGGACCATCACCCAAGCTTCTCCATTCTGTTTTTACCATCCTCAGAAAACCCTCGTGCGTAAACCAGGAATCCAAACTTCTGAATGGACGAGGGCCCCCTCTTACCCTCGCATCTTCCACAATCAATGGGCAGTGATCTGACAAACTTCTCGGACCACCCTTAAGTCGAATATCCGGAAACTCCTCAGCCCATTCAATGTTGACCAGGACCCTATCAATCCGACTACATGATCGACCCCTGAACCATGTGAATTTTCTATCCGAAAGCGGTAAATCTATCAACTGCATGTCATGCACCCAAACCTTAAATTCTTCCGCTGTTGCCGGCAAACTCGTCCCCCCTTTGCGATCCTCAACTTACAAAATCTCATTGAAGTCTCCCAACAAGCATAAAGGCACCTGGAACAGACCCACAATATAACTCAGCTCTTCTCACACCACCCGCTTCGCTTCCCTTCCATGCGCCCCATACACTAAGCAAAAAGCACAATTAAAGCTCGTTTGAACTAACACTCCTTCAATACACAACCACCTCTCGCCTTTATAATAATTTCGTTTTTGAAAAACCATGTCATCCCAAACTAACATTAAACCCCCACTCGCCCCCACAGACTCCACAAACTCCCAACCCGCATTACTATTTCTCCAAATTCTTGCAACATCATATTTAGTAATTACCTCCCTCTTTGTTTCAAGCAACCCCAACATACCTAAGTTATAATTCTTCTTCAACGACTTCACCATGCTCAATTTTCCGTCACCTCTCAACCCCCTAATATTCCAACAACTCACAATCATGAAGACAAATTTTTTCTCACTTTATTTTTATTCTTTGGACGACACCTTCGTGCCTTCTCCTTCTGTTTCGCCAACTTTCTCTTCGCCGCTAGTTTTTCATTTTGGGCTTGCAAAATACCCATAATATCCTCTTCTTCATCGCTTAAAAGAGCGCCAGACTCCACTGCCAACTTCCATGTTTCTTCATTGTCCTTCATCTGCTCCTCATTCGATAACCTGGCCTCCTCTCCCTCGGACTGTCGTCGCCGCTCTGTTTCAGATTCAGCCCCTGTTTCCAATGTTTTTCCGCCGTGATCCATAGCTTGGGCATCTGCACTGGCTGCTAGGTGCGTTCCCAACGGGCTCCCTCTCCCGGTTCCCTGTACCAGGTTCCCCGTCCCAGTGTCAGCAGCAGGACTAGCCTCTTCCTCCCCTCCCCTGGTCAGCGGCACCTGCATCCTAGCCACATCGTGGGTTACTGACCCTTCCAACCTTACCGCCTCGAAAACCTCGTCAGGAACCCCACCCGTGGCCCCGTCATAACTCCTCGGACCAGCCACTGCCTCTCGGGGTCCAGCCTCCGACGGGCGCCGTTCACTCTGCCTTTCCCTCTCCCTTCCCGTGGTGTTGGCCTCAGTTCCCTCAAGGGTGACTCCATGCACCGCCGCCCCTGTCACCGCATCATGAAGGGATAGCAAGACCCGTTTGCCTCCTATCCGCCCCACATCGTCAAAGAGTCCAGGAGTCCGTGCATCCAATCTCAAGCCCACATTAGGCCCAGCATGCACCCCATTCTCCCGAGGCCACCATGTATGCTCCCAAAAGGCAATTTCTGGAAAGACTGAAAGAGTGCACGTGTGATAAATCTCTGGGTCTGCCAGCTGGACAGCGAGCTAACTAACTTCTAACTTGCTAACTAACCAATTTCATCTGTGTATGCTAGGTTGTTCGTTATAACAGATATAACTTGGTGATACTAATTGTGCACATACATAAGTAAATGTTTGGATAAATTATATGAGTGATATTACATATGACATTCCATAATGTGACTAACCTCCCTAAAGAGGAGCGCAATGCGTGTAATGGATGTTAGCATCACATCTTATAAAATACAATGGTATCGACGTAACCAAAATATGAGAGAAGTCTGTCTATAAAATTACATGTGGTGGATTATTCAATGGCCTGAAGAAAGCATTTATAGATAATTGTGTGTAAACGTATGAAATGTTTGAGACTATAGACAAAAAGCAATGTACAACTTGAGAATGAACCTGCTTTTCCCTCAGGATAAGGAGAAAAAGCTTCTTCAGTATGCAGAAAGAAGATGAATCAAGTGTTGTCAGTGATTGGATCTTTTGCTGGTGCGGTTTTCTGAAACCTTCTCAAAGGAGTTGACAATTCCAATTACTTGCAGCTCCAAACATTAGTGTTAATTTAGATGCCTAAAATATGAAGGAAAGAAAATCAATTTCTGAAACCTTCTCAAAGGATGTTCATATTATTATTTGGTTTTTCATGTGAAGTATCAAAAGATCAAATAAGCTAACAAAAGATGGTGAACTCTTCTTGTCCCATAAAACTAATAAGCAAACATTGTTTAATGTTTACCTGTGTGGCAAGTTATCTTTGGCGTCTCTTGGTATGTGTCTGATTGCGCCTAATCTCCTCGCGAACATGGCCGCCATTGGTTCTGAATCTTTGAATCCAGGGAAAGGTGTAATGGGATTGAACCCAACCTTTGGTATGTCATCAATGGAAGCCTCTTTCTTGAGGAAGTGGTCATCATCAACACATTGTTCTTTGGTTTCTTTTAGATAAGAAAAGTGTTTATATGAATTTGGATGTACAGAGTTATCAAAAGTTATCAATTGAGCACTTGATTTTGGCAAGAATCGATTCATCCATACACCTCCAGAAGTATCAATTTTGTTCAAGAACTTATCTGTTACCTTCCTCTCTGAAGGTGCGTAGGATTCAGCACTCTCATTGTTATTCTGATCCTGTATGGTAGGAGATGAATTTATTTCTATTCCTTCTTTATTTGTCCTGTTTTCATGGCTGCTGTGAAAATTCACAGGCCTAATCTTTACCTCAAACTCTTTTGATTTCAAATACTGTTTGTAAAGACTGTTATTGTTCTCTGCACAACATGATATTGGAGTAACATCTAGGCCTTGATGAGATTTTATGGGACAAGACATGCACTTGAAATCGGATTTGAGTCCTGTACTTTTCGGCTCAGGATTATGATTCTGAATCTGATCATGATCCCAGAGAAGATGGTGATCAGGATTTGCAGCTGATTGTGAGAATCCTTTCATCATGTTTGAAACCAAGTTCATGAATGAGCTATTCTGCCTGGTTCTGGATCTGGGATCTGAAGTTTCTGGAATTTTCATGGATCTCGAACATGAACTCTCTTGAGTTTGCTTCTTAACTCTTTTACCCCCAGTTGTTAACTCTTGTTGAAGTTTGCATCTCTTTTTACCTGTTAGAAACAATGCTGCGCAATTATTCAATGTTTGTAAATCATTATCTGCTGTTGATTCAAGCTTCTCAATTGGAGCTTTAGAAGCAAGATCCATTCCACCATTGCAAAGTTTTCTTGGAGAGGGATTTTCTTCCATGCTTGGGTTTGGTTTATTATCCTCTTGAGTTAAGAACTTGTCAACGGGCCTTTCGTCAACCTCACCTAAACAAAATCAGGATTCATTAGATATTTTAGACATCAACAAAAGACTTAAGGATGCGTTTGGTTTCGCAAACATAACAAAACAGGACACTGACAACAAAATATAAAGGATGGATATGCCCAAATCAGTATTTTTTTAATTTATTTGGTGATAAACTATATATAGAAAAGAACAAATTATGAAAGTTTAATTTACTTTCGTTTTCTTTTACAAAACTATTTAGGAAGAAACAAACGCCGGCTAACATTTCAAATATAGATTTTACCTGTATCATTCTCCTTAGGTGCTTGACATTCTGGAGTGATGACTCTAGAAGGAGCATCGGCGGAAGTAACGTCGCTTTTCGCGCATATAACAGTTATAGGATTTACAAAAACATCATCTATAGGTAAATCAGTGTTAGAAATTCCACCATGTAGAAGAGCAAAGACCATGCTGCTTGGTCTAACATCTTGGTAAAGATTGCTATTTCTGTTAGCGGAACTTGAATCAACACAATTTAAGCTGAAACCTGTGTTTGGAGACCAAACTATCTCAGATAAAGGGTCAAGGGCAGATAGTGACATGTTTACTCTAGAAGCTGCATTTGCACCTGCACCTGATGAATCTTTCTTCAGGTCTTTCCAAACACAGTGCTTAGAGTAGTTCACAACTAGTTTAAAATCATTCTCTGCTTTCACTGTCTTGCTTTCTGTACTCATCTTCAGAAACAAATGTCCTGAAATGACATTACGGTTTGGAACTATAATTCTCTTTATAGTGGTTGAAATTTGAAATTTGAAATTCTGGCTGTTATGTTCCAACTTTGCCTCGTGAAATTCAAGTTCTTCAGCAAACCACTCTTTTAATACATTTCATCAGAATTCAACATGTGCTAATTGAATTGTGCAGTTGTATACTTGAATTATGTTAATTGAGTTTGTTAATGTTAGTTAGGAAAAGTTAGTTTTTTCTGTTGCAATAAATTTTGCTCGGGATTGAACCATCAGATTCATTTCTTGTTAAGCAGTACACATGATAAGTGAAAACTATGCTCAAAGACCTCAAGCTGATTAGCATAATAAGACAACGGTTCTGAATAATAATAATTTCCTAAGCCACAGAAATTAACATGGCACACATTCCCACGCAAAACGAATAAGATAATAAACCATCTATCATTGCAGAATTTTAAGTTAAGGAAGCTAATAAGAAAAGCATATAACTGATTAGAAAATACAAACAATAAATTAAACTTAATCTAAAAAATTAAAGCATTGTTATGTATGAATCTAGCATGCAAGTTCTAAACTGATGGAAGGTACTAATAAAGCAGAAATGAAAATTGAATGAAACATACCTCTCTTGACTATGAGATATGATGACAATTATTAGAAAAGCAAGAGTGTATGGAGAAGAAGAATTGAAGGTGAAGTTGCAGTTTCTATTGTGACAGGGTGGTTGAAGATGCTGGTGGTATAAGAGTAGCTGTCACACAAGAATTGGAAGCTTCAAAGAAACGAGGATAAGGATGTTCCACGTAGACACAGGCAAATCCACTAGCAACCCAGTTATTTGGAGTTTCATATTATTTTATTATTATTCAATGGATTATTTCAGATCAAATTGGATTACATTGGATTGGATTCTTTATGGTTGGCAGATTTCAGTCTCAATTCCGTCAAGTCACAGTCAGTCACGCTAAATCGCTAATCATCGTCACTGTCTGCCTTGTCTCCTTCAATTTTATTCTCTCATGCATAGCCAAATTTTCAAACATACCTCAACCAAACTTACAACTCGTTAATATTTCTACTTGTGACTAATCAAGAAACCATTTACTTTGGTGCACACGTTTTAAATATAGGCATAAATTGTTTCTGAGACTTGTGTGGACTGCATTTCATTTACATAAACACGCACCCACATTCACTATCAAGTTGAGAAAATCGAAATTTGATAAGAAACTGAAAATTATGTAAGTAAAGCATAGAATGATAACAAGATTTAAATTATAAAATCGTGGTACTTAGTATAAATTTATAAAATCGATTGACTCGCTTAAAATTATAATATTGGATATATTTATTAAGTTTTATTTTTGAGCATTTGAAACGGATCTTTTATTATTTTATTCTGTTATTTATATATTTTTTTAACTCGTTGAGTTTTATGGGATAAATGGTTTTATGCGAACAACTTTAATAAAAAAAAATATAAATTTACACAATTTAAAAAAAAATTCATATAACAGAGATTACTAAAAATATAAATAATTAATATATGAAATAAATGAGCTATAAGATTTTGGAGAATCTTCACCACAAAAATATGTTATTATGATAGAAAAATTTAAAATTTTATAATATTTTTTATGTGTAAACTCCTGGCGGGTGAATTTAACTTAGTCTAACATATTAATTATTGAAAAATTTAAGATTCTTATGCAATTTTATGTTCCATAATAATGAGAACGGAGCTCGATCAAGTGGCCTTAACGCACTTGTTGCTCGTCACTCTCCGAATATCCATATAATAATTATTAAAAATTGTTTCTCACAAAATGCTTTTTGTATCGTCGGTGAGAATAAACCAATGAGAGTAGTCATTCATATATTTTTTTATTTGTTTAAATTTTTAGATGAATAATTTCATATGATAATATAATTTATATGATTAAAAGAAATACAATCTATATAAATGTTGGTGATGCTATGTTACTAAATTATTTTAGTAATTAAGTTCAATCAAGTTAATTTAATAACTTATTGACTTAATAAAAAATAAATAATCACATAAAAAATAGTCGAATTTATTACAAAAATAACTTGTTCATTTAAGGATTTATAAATTTTACACAAATTCAAACATAATAAAAATAAAAACCATTTTTTGCACCCGTATCATCTTCCATTAGTTACTTCTAAAAGATGTTTCATTATTTTGCACACGAGTTGTAGACTAGTAGTTTAGTAGCGAAGAATTTGTATACATATAAAATTTGTAATCCACCGCTCAAAATAATAATATAAGTTCAATAGTTCATATCATCTTCATTTTGATAATGAAATTATTAGCGCTCTATGCTTATATTGTCTATGATCAATATAGATCAACGCTATATTTATTGCAGACAAGCATTTAATGAGTTGTGCCTTAGCTCTAAGTCTTTTCACGAGATGTAACATGTCTACGCGTATAGATAAGCAACTACGTACTATTATTGTTGACGATAATGGATATGTAATTTGAAGGAAATTAATCATGCATGTATAATTGATGACGTCTATTAGGAAATCTAAACAATGTGAATAATAAATTTAAAATTTAGTTCAATGCAGGTAAAAATAAATAAACAATCTCTAAATTATCAACCCTAATTTAACCAATCAGCTTCACCTCCCCTCAAACCAGCAATGCTTCCAAATTTATCAATCATCTCCCTTCAACTGCGTCAATCCCTCCTTGCCGGCGTCAAACCCTACTCACCGGCCGTCATCCTCGTCCCTGGGGTTATTAGGTCGTCGTCGCTCAGCAAGTGGCCCACTCTCCGGTGCGTCTGTTGTAAATTCTGAGTAATTAATGAATAATTAATTAATAAATAAATTATTATTCAAAGGAAATTAGAAAATTAAATTTTATAGTTTAATAAAGTAAAAATAATTAAAATATAAATTTTGACACTACTTTTAAAGATTTTGGCTCAAAATCGAGCCAACAAACTAAACCGATTAGACCAAACCCAAACCAAGTCCAAACCAAATCCAAGCCCAACCTTAAAAATATTAAACGAAGCCTTCTCCCACTTCACATTCGGAGAATACGGTGAAAAAGAGAGAATTGATGGTAAAAACTCATAACCCTCACTTCTGAAATTCAATCGTCCATAACTTTTAATCCGAAGTTCCGATTGACAAGCTATCAGCGGCTACATGTTTGTCTTGAAATTCTCTACAAAACTCATGGATTAATTTGGTAAGAATCTAGTAATTTCTTACTCAACCATTCTTCCCTAATTTCGAAATTTGAGGTTTTGATTTTGAGAGATTATGTGGTTTTGATGTTCTAGGGTTGAATTAGCTCGTAGATAATGTTGCGCTTTGTCCATTTCATCCATGGGTAAGATAAGAAATTGTTGAATGATGAGCGGATAATTTATACCATTTTTGGCATTATTTTTACATAATTTTTAGTATATTTTAGTTACTTTTTATTATATTTTTATTAGTTTTTATTCAAAAATCACATTTCTGGACTTTACTATGAGTTTGTGTATTTTTCTGTGATTTCAGGTATTTTCTGGCTGAAATTGAGAGATCTGAGCAAAAATCTGATTCAGATGCTGAAAAAGGACTGCAGATACTGTTGGATTCTGACCTCCCTGCATTCGAAATAGATTTTATGGAGCTACAAAAGTCCAATTGGTACGCTCTTAATTGCGTTGGAAAGTATACATCCTGAGCTTTCCAGCAATATATAATAGTCTATACTTTACTCGAGATTTGATGGCCCAAACTGGCGTTCAAAGTCAGCCTAAAACATCTTGGCGTAAAACGCCCAAACTGGCACCAGAATTGGAGTTAAACGCCCAAACTGGCACCAAAGCTGGCGTTTAACTCCAGGAACGGCCTATGCACGTGTAAAGCTCAATGCTCAGCCCAAGCACACACCAAGTGGGCCCCAGAAGTGGATTTCTGCACTATCTGCACTTAGTTACTCATTTTCTGTAAACCTAGATTACTAGTTTAGTATAAAAACTACTTTTAGTGATTTATTTAAGAGTCTTTGACAAGTTTTCATATTTAGAGACCATTGTTCACGTTTGGAGGCTGGCCTCACGGCCATGCCTAGACCTCTTTCACTTATGTATTTTCTACGGTGGAGTTTCTACACCTCATAGATTAAGGTGTGGAGCTCTGCTGTTCTTCATGAATTAATGCAATTACTACTGTTTTTCCTTCAATTCACGCCTACTTCTTCTCCAAGATATACTCTTGTTCTTAATTCAGTTAAGTCAGAATGAAGAGGTAACCCGTGACAATCACCCAATCTTTGTTACTCGCTTAGCCAAGATCGCGTGCTTGACAACCACAAAGCGATCTACATGATGTTCAACGTAGTCATTGGACGACAGCTGGAGTATAATCTCTTGGGTTCCCAATCAACGATTCACATTGTCTCTCCTGAAAACAGAGCATCTGAATCTGAGATTATAACCTTCGTGGTATAGGCTAGAACCATTGGCAGCATTCCTGAGATCCGAAAAGTCTAAACCTTGTCTGTGGTATTCCGAGTAGGATCTGGGAAGGGATGACTGTGACGAGCTTCAAACTTGCGAATGTTGTGTGCAGTGACAGTGTGCAAAAGGACAATGGTCCTATTCCGACGCTAGCGGGAACCGACAGATAATTAGCCGTGCAGTGACAGCGCATATGGATTTGTTTTCATCCGAGAGGATCATACAGCTTGCCATGGAAGGAGGTAACGCATGGTTGGAAGAAGGCAATAGGAAAGCAGAAGTTCAGAAGCAACAAAGCATCTCTAGACGCTTATCTAAAATTCCCACCAATGAATTACATAAGTATCTCTATTTTATTTTATATTTTATTTATATTTTAATTGTCAAAACCTCTTAACCATTTGAATCCGCCTGACTGAGATTTACAAGGATGACCATAGCTTGCTTCAAGCCGACAATCTCCGTGGGATCGACCCTTACTCACGTAAGGTTTATTACTTGGACGACCTAGTGCACTTGCTGGTCAGTTACATAAAATTGTGAAGAAGTCTTGAGATCACGTCTCTCACACCGATTTTTTGGCGCTATAGCCAGGGAATGAATAATCACGATTTCGCGTACCAAGTTTTTGGCGCCGTTGTCGGGAATTGTTCGAGTTTGGACAACTGACGGTTCATCTTGTTGCTCGGATTAGGTAATTTTATTTTATTTTTAATATTTTTATTTTCGAAAAATTCAAAAAAATAAAAAATATATAAAAATAAAATATTCAAAAAAATATATTTGTTCTTCAGAATTTTTAAGAACGAATTCTAGAGTTTTAGATGATATGTGAAGCCTGGCTGGCTGCTAAGCCATGTCTAATTTTTTTTGGACTGAGGCTTTCACTTATCATGACAAGAGCCTTTGGATTTCCATCTATTTGGCTGTTGTATGTCTGATTTGTATGCTGAAGCTTGGCTGGCCATTGGCCATGTCTAATCTTTTGGACCGAAGCTTTCACATAAAGCTTGGTTGGCTATTAAGCCATGTCTAAATTTTTGGACCGAAACTTTAGACTAACATTGCATGATTCCTGGAATTCTTATTAAAAATTTTGAATTTCTTTATTTTCTTTTCCTGATTAATTTTCAAAAAATCTAAAATAAAATTTTAATAAAATCATAAAAACAAAAAATTTCATGTTTGAGGCTTGTGTCAAATTTTAAGTTCGGTGTCAATTGCATCTTTTTTATCTTTCTTTAAATTTTTGAAAAAATACATGCATTGAGTTTCTTCATTGATCTTCAAGTTGTTCTTGATGACTATCTTGGTTTGATCTTGTGTTTTTCTTGTTTTGCATCTTTTCTTGTTTTTCATATGCATTCTTGAATTATTAGTGTCTAAAGTTTAAAATTTTTTTAAGTATGGTGTCTTGCATATTTTTCTTTTCTTAAAAGTTTTCAAAAATATGTTCTTGATGTTCATTATGATCTTCAAAGTGTTCTTGGTGTTCATCTTGACATTCAAAGTGTTCTTGCATGCATTTTTGTTTTGATCATAAACCTTTATGTTTTGTGTCATTTTTGTATTTTTCTCTCTCCTCATTAAAATTCAAAAAAATCAAAAAAATATCTTTCCCTTATTTTACTCATAAATTTTTGAAATTTTGAATTGATTTAGTCAAAAGTTTTAAAATTTGGTTGTTTCTTGTTAGTCAAGTCAAAATTTCAAATTAAAAATTCTATCTTTTTCAAATCTTTTTCAAAAATCAAATCTTTTTCATTTTTCTTCTCATTTATTTTCGAAAAATTTTAAAAATTGATTTTCAAAATCTTTTTCTTATTTTTATTTCATATTTTCGAAATTAATGCTAACATTTAATGTTTAGATTAAAAAATTTTCAAGTTGTTACTTGCCTATTAATAAAGGATCAATCTTTAAATTCTAGAATCATATATTTTAGTTTCTTATTAGTCAAGTAATAAACTTTAATTTTAAAAATCAAATCTTTTTAATTTTCTTTTCAAATCTTTTTCAAAATAAATTTCAATCATATATTTTTCAAAATCAATTTCAAAATCTTATCTAACTTCTTATCTTTTCAAAATTGATTTTCAAATCTTTTTCCATTAACTACTTGACTTTTTGTTTGATTTTAAAAAGTTTACTATTTCAATCATATCTTTTTCAAAACCACCTAACTACCTTTTTCTCTCTCCAATTTTCGAAAATCACTAACCACTTTTTCAAAATTCTTTTTAATTAACTAATTATTTTAAATTTTAATTTAATTTTATTCTTTTCTTAATTTTCGAATACTAACCAATAATTAAAATAAAAAAAAACAAAAATATTTTCCTTTTATTTTAATTTAAAATTCGAATTCTCTCTCTCTCATCCCTTTCTATTTATTTATTTATTTACTAACACTTCTCTTCTTCTTATAATTCGAACCCTCTCTCCCTCTCTGTGTTCGAATTCTTCATCTTCTCTCTTCTTTATTCTACTCTTTTATTCTTCTACTAACATAAAGGAATCTCTATACTGTGACATAGAGGATTCCTATTCTTTTCAGTTCTCTTCTTTTTCATATGAGTAGGAGCAAGGATAAGAACATTCTTGTTGAAGCTGATCCGGAACCTGAAAGGACTCTAAAGAGGAAACTAAGAGAAGCTAAAGCACAACACTCTGGAGAGGACCTGACAGAATTTTTTGAAAAAGAAGAAGAGATGGCCGAACCCAATAACAATGGTGGAGATGCAAGGAAGATGCTTGGTGACTTTATTGCACCCTCTTCTGACTTCTGTGGAAGAAGCATCTCAATTCCTGCAATTGGAGCAAACAACTTTGAGCTTAAGCCTCAATTAGTTTCTCTGATGCAGTAGAATTGCAAGTTTTATGGACTTTCATTGGAAGATCCTCATCAGTTCTTAGCTAAATTCTTAGAAATCTGTGATATTGTTAAGACCAATGGGGTTAATCCTGAGGTCTACAGACTTATGCTTTTCCCCTTTGCTGTAAGAGACAAAGCTAGAACATGGTTGGACTCACAACCTAAAGATAGCCTGAACTCTTGGGAAAAGTTGGTCAATGCTTTCTTAGACAAATTTTTTCCACCTCAAAAGTTGAGTAAGCTTAGAGTGGAAGTCTAAACCTTCAGACAGAAGGAAGGTGAATCTCTCTATGAAGCTTGGGAAAGATACAAGCAATTGATTAGAAGGTGTCCTTCTGACATGTTTTCAGAATGGGGCATCATATGTATATTCTATGATGGTCTGTCTGAATTGTCCAAGATGTCATTGGACCACTCTGCTGGTGGATCTCTTCATCTGAAGAAGACGCCTGCAGAAGCCCAGGAACTCATTGAAATGGTTGTAAATAACCAGTTCATGTACACTTCTAAAGGGAATCCTGTAAATAATGGGACGACTCAGAAGAAATGAGTTCTTGAGATTGATACTCTGAATGCAATATTGGCTCAGAATAAAATATTGACTCAGCAAGTCAATATGATTTCTCAGAGTCTGTCTGGAATGCAAGTTGCATCAGGCAGTACTAAGGAGGGTTCCTCTGAAGAAGAAGCCTATGACCTTGAGAATCCTGCAATGGAAGAGGTGAATTACATGGGGGAATCCTATGGAAACACCTACAATCCTTCATGGAGGAATCATCCTAATCTCTCATGGAAGAATCAACAGAAGTCTAATCAAGGCTTCAATAATAATAATGGTGGAAGAAATAGGTTTGGCAATAGCAAACCTTTTCCATCATCTTCTCAGCAACAGACAGAGAATTCTAAGCAGAGCCACTCTGACTTAGCAACTGTAGTCTCTGATCTTTCTAAGACCACTCTCAGTTTTATGACTGAAGCAAGGTCCTCCATTAGAAATTTGGAGGCACAAGTGGGTCAGCTGAGTAAAAGAGTTACTGAACTCCCTCCTAGTACTCTCCCAAGCAATACAGAAGAAAATCCAAAAAGAGAGTGCAAGGCCATAAATATAACCAACATGGCTGAACCTAGTGAGGAAGAAAAGGCAGTGATTTCCAGTGAGGAAGACCTCACTGAACGTCCACTGGCCTCCAATGAGTTCCCTAATGAGGAACCAAAGGAATCTGAGGCTCATATAGAGACCATAGAGATTCCATTGAACTTACTGCTGCCATTCATAAGCTCTGATGAGTATTCTTCCTCTAAAGAGGATGAAGATATTATTGAAGAGCAAGTTGCTCAATATCTAGGAGCAATCATGAAGCTGAATGCCAAGTTATTTGGTAATGAGACTTGGGAGGATGAACCCCCATTGCTCATCAATGAACTAAATGATCTGTTTCAACTGAAATTACCTCAGAAGAAATAGGATTCTGGAAAGTTTTTAATACCTTGTACCATAGGCACCATGACCTTTGAGAAGGCTCTGTGTGACCTGGGGTCAGGGATAAACCTCATGCCCCTCTCTGTAATGGAGAAACTAGGGATCTTTGAGGTGCAAGCTGCAAAAATCTCACTAGAGATGGCAGACAATTCAAGGTAACAGGCTTATATATGGACTTGTAGAGGATGTCTTGGTGAAGGTTGAAGGCCTGTACATCCCTACCGATTTCATAATCCTAGACACTGGGAAGGATGAGGATGAATCCATCATCCTAGGAAGACCCTTCCTAGCCACAGCAAGAGCTGTAATTGATGTGGACAGAGGAGAGCTAGTCCTTCAATTGAATGAGGACTACCTTGTGTTTAAGGCTCAAAGATCTTCTTCTGTAACCATGGAGAGGAAGCATGAAAAGCTTCTCTCAATACAGAGTCAAACAGAGCCCCCACACTCAATTTCTAAGTTTGGTGTTGGGAGGCCATCATCAAGCTCTGAGTCTCTGTGAAGCTCTCTAAGAGCTCACTGTCAAGCTATTGACATTAAAGAAGTGCTTATTGGGAGGCAACCCAATGTTATTTAATTATATTTATTTTATTTTCCATTGCTATTTTATGTTTTCTTTAGGTTGATGATCATGTGAAGTCACAAAAAAAAAAAAATCAAAAACAGAATAAAAAATAGCATTAAAAATAGCACACCCTGGAGGACAGACTTACTGGCGTTTAAACGCCAGTAAGGATAGCAGAATGGGCGTTTAACTCCCAGCTTGGCAGCATTCTGGGTGTTAAACACCAGAATGGGTAGCACTCTGGGCGTTTAATGCCAGCAAGGACTGTCTGGCATCTGGCTGGCGTTTGACACCAGAAATGGGCAGCAGAGTGGCGTTTAACGCCAGGAAAGGTAGCAGAGCTGGCGTTAAACGCCAGATTTGGCACAAAATGGGCATTTGAACGCCAGAATGGTGCAGGGACTCAAATTCCTTGACACCTCAGGATCTGTGGACCCCACAGGATCCCCACCTACCCCACTTCTTCTTCTCTCATCTTCACACCTTTCCATAACACTCTTCCCCAAACACCCTTGACCAATCCCATCAATACCTCTTCCCCAAACACCTCTCACCTATCAAATCCTACCTTCTTCTCCACAACCTCTTCACCACTCACATCCATCCATCATTAAACCCCACCTACCTCACAAATCAAATTCAAACCATTTCCCTCCCAAACCACCCACACATGGCCGAATGCCCTCTCTCACTTACCCTATAAATACCCCTCCTTACCACCTTCAATTTCACACATCATACACCATACACCCCCTTGGCCGAACCCTCTCCTCACCTCCATCTCCTTCATTTCTTCTTCTTCTACTCCTTTCTTTCTTCTTTTGCTCGAGGACGAGCAACCATTCTAAGTTTGGTGTGGGAAAAGCTAAAGCTTTTTGTTTTTCCATAACCATCAATGGCACCTAAGGCCGGAGAAACCTCTAGAAAGAGGAAAGGGAAGCCAATTGCTTCCACCTCCGAGTCATGGGAGATGAAGAGATTCATCTCAAAAGTCTATTAAGACCACTTCTATAAAGTTGTGGCCAAGAAAAAAGTGATCCCCGAGGTCCCCTTCAAGCTCAAAAAGAGTGAATATCTAGAGATCCGACATGAAGTTTGAAGAAGAGGTTGGGAAATCCTCACCAACCCCATTCAACAAGTCAGGATCTTAATGGTTCAAAAGTTCTATGCCAATGCATGGATCACTAAGAACCATGACCAAAGTGTGAACCCGAACCCAAAGAATTGGCTCACAATGGTTCGGGGGGAAATACTTGGATTTTAGTCCGGAAAATGTGAGGTTAGCATTCAACTTGCCAATGATGCAAGGAGATCCTCACCCTTTCACTAGAAGGGTCAACTTTGATCAAAGGTTGGACCAAGTCCTTAGGACATTTGTGTGGAAGGCGCTCAATGAAAGAGAAATTCAAGAGGCAAGCCGGTTCAACTAAGAAGGCTTGACCTCAAACCTGTGGCTAGGGGATGGTTGGAGTTCATCCAACGCTCTGTAATTCCTACTAGCAACCGGTCTGAAGTCACAATAGACCAGGCTATCATGATCCATAGTATCATGAATGGAGAGGAAGTAGAAGTTCATGAGATCATATCTTTAGAACTCTACAAGGTGGCAGACAAGCCCTCTACTTTGGCAATGTTAGCCTTTCCTCATCTCATTTGTCACCTATGCAATTCAGCTGGAGTTGTCATAGAGGAAGACACCCTCATTGAAGAGGATAAGCCCATCACTAAAAAGATGATGGAGCAAACAAGAGAACCCACTCATGGACCTCAACAAGAGCATGAGGAAGTTCCTCATCATGAAATCCCTGAAATGCCTCAAGGGATGAACTTTTCTCCACAAAACTATTGGGAGCAAATTAACACCTCCTTAGGAGAACTGAGTTCTAACATGGGAAAACTAAGGATGGAGCACCAAGAGCATTCCATCCTCCTCCATGAAATTAGAGAAGACCAAAGAGCCATGAGAGAGGAGCAACAGAGGCAAGGAAGAGACATAGAGGAGCTCAAGCACTCCATAAGATCTTCAAGAGGAAGAACTAGCCGCCATCACTAAGGTGGACCTGTTCTTTAATTTTCTTGTTCTTATTTTTCTGTTTTTCGAAAAGTATGCTTTATGTTTTGTCTATGTTTGTGTCTTTATTACATGATCATTAGTGTCTAGTATCTATGCCTTAAAGCTATGAATGTCCTATGAATCCATCACCTTTCTTAAATGAAAAATGTTTTAAATTGCAAAAGAACTAGAAATGCATGATTTCGAATTCTATCTTGAAATTAGTTTAATTATTTTGATGTGGTGGCAATACCTTTTGTTTTCTGAATGAATGCTTGAACAGTGCATATTTTTGAATTTGTTGTTTATGAATGTTAAAATTGTTGGCTCTTAAAAGAATAATGAAAAAGGAGAAATGTTATTGGTAATATGAAAAATCATAAAATTGATTCTTGAAGCAAGAAAAAGCAGTGAATAGACAAAGCTTGCGAAAATAGAAAAAAAAAACATGGCAAAAAAAAAGAAAGAAAAAAAGAAAAAGCAAGCAAAAAAAGCTAATAGCCCTTTAAACTAAAAGGCAAGGGTAAAAAGGATCCAAGGCTTTGAGCATTAATGGATAGGAGGGCCCAAAGGAATAAAATCCTGGCCTAAGCGGCTAAACCAAGCTGTCTCTAACCATGTGCTTGTGGTGTGAAGGTGTCAAGTGAAAGCTTGAGACTGAGCAGTTAAAGTCGTGGTTCAAAGCAAAAAGAGTGTGCTTAAGAGCTCTGAACACCTCTAACTGGCGACTCTAGCAAAGCTGAGTCATAATCTGAAAAGGTTCACCCAGTTATGTGTCTGTGGCATTTATGTATTCGGTGGTAATACTGGAAAACAAAATGCTTAGGGTCACGGCCAAGACTCATAAAGTAGCTGTGTTCAAGAATCAACATACTAAACTAGGAGAATCAATAAGACTATCTGAATTCTGAGTTCCTATAGATGCCAATCATTCTGAACTTCAAAGGATAAAGTGAGATGCGAAAACTGTTCAGAAGCAAAAAGGCTACAAGTCCTGCTCATTTAATTGGAACTAAATTCATTGATAAGTTTGGAATTCATTGTATATTCTCTTCTTTTTATCCTATTTTGATTTCAGTTGCTTGGGGATAAGCAACAATTTAAGTTTGGTGTTGTGATGAGCGGATAATTTATACCCTTTTTGGCATTATTTTTACATAGTTTTTAGTATGTTTTAGTTACTTTCTATTATATTTTTATTAGTTTTTATTCAAAAATCACATTTATAGACTTTACTATGAGTTTGTGTATTTTTCTGTGATTTCAGGTATTTTCTGGCTGAAATTGAGGGACCTGAGGAAAAATAATTATTCAGAGGCTGAAAAAGGACTGCAGATGCTATTGGATTCTGACCTCCCTGCATTCGAAATGGATTTTCTAGAGCTATAGAAGCCCAATTGGCGCGCTCTTAATTGCGTTGGAAAGTAGACATCCTGAGATTATAACCTTCGTGGTATAGGCTAGAACCATTGGCAGCATTCCTGAGATCCGAAAAGTCTAAACCTTGTCTGTGGTATTCCGAGTAGGATCTGGGAAGGGATGACTGTGACGAGCTTCAAACTTGCGAATGTTGTGTGCAGTGACAGTGTGCAAAAGGACAATGGTCCTATTCCGACGCTAGCGGGAACCGACAGATAATTAGCCGTGCGGTGACAGCGCATATGGATTTGTTTTCATCCGAGAGGATCATACAGCTTGCCATGGAAGGAGGTAACGCATGGTTGGAAGAAGGCAATAGGAAAGCAGAAGTTCAGAAGCAACAAAGCATCTCTAGACGCTTATCTAAAATTCCCACCAATGAATTACATAAGTATCTCTATTTTATTTTATATTTTATTTATATTTTAATTGTCAAAACCTCTTAACCATTTGAATCCGCCTGACTGAGATTTACAAGGATGACCATAGCTTGCTTCAAGCCGACAATCTCCGTGGGATCGACCCTTACTCACGTAAGGTTTATTACTTGGACGACCTAGTGCACTTGCTGGTCAGTTACATAAAATTGTGAAGAAGTCTTGAGATCACGTCTCTCACACCGATTTTTTGGCGCTATAGCCAGGGAATGAATAATCACGATTTCGCGTACCATTGAACCCTTGTGAATTATTAAATTAGTGAACCCTATGATGATTATAGTGATATTGTGTGAATTAGATTGTGTTCTTGTTGATTTGGAGTTCAATTAGGCGGTTTGGAACAAAATCCGGGTGATTAAGCTTGAGAAATTGACGTTTGAAAGCTTGGAGCTTGGGAAAGAAGAGGTTTTTAAGGTGTTCCGAGCTTAGGGAGGAATCGGCCAAAGTATGGTTTTCGTTACTCGTAGATAATATATAATGTTTCGTGAAAACATAGGCTAGATGACCATAGGATAGGTTGAAAATGTGGGAGTATGTTAATGCTAGCAACCTTGATGGAAATGTGGAATTATATTGTGAATGAGTTGATGAATGATGATTTTGTTGATTTGGTTGTAGGAATTGTGTTAATTAAAGTTGTTAATGGGAGTTGCTGAATGATTATTGATGAATGTGAGTATTCATGATAAAAGATTGAGGATTTGTTGAGTTATGTATATATAATATGTGTGTGTGTGTGACCCGAGAAGGGTGGCAAAGTTTGAATTCTAAAGGAGATGCTGCTAAAATTTTTAAAAGAATTGGAGATTTGGTTTGAAGTATTATTTAGACAAGTATGGATAAAAGAATTATATTATTTGACTTTAATTTATAAAGAAAAGAAATGCATTATGTTTTGGAACTTGCTTTATTAAGAAAAGTATTATGTTGGAGTTTCAGTTTATCAAGAAAATTATTATGTTTTGAGTTTTATTTAATTACTGTACCGCTCATCAGGTGAGGATCGTGGTACTGTACCGCTCACCAGTTTTCAAGAGGACAATGTCTGGGTTAATTACCAGACATGTCGAGTTGGCTATATAACCGACATATGAGACTCATCAACTATATGACAGCCATACATCATATGTATATGTGTATTTTGCCTGATTTTGCATTAATTAGGCTTGCCTATGTGATTATTATGCTTACCTGCTATATTTGCTACCTGTTGTATCTGTATTCTACTTGTGTTTGCTTTGTTTGTATTGCTTGTCTGTGCACCGAAGTATTGGAGGATTGGAGCAAGGCGGAAATTAGGGCTTAATTTAGAAAGGAATTTGAAATAAGAACCTTAGATAACCTACCCTGTTTATGGTTTTCAATTTATAAACTTTAAGATTTAAATGTAAGTGTCGGAGTTCTAAGATCGCCTCTGGTTTTTCCGGGATCTTATGTATTATGTATGTGGGCACCATTACCATGCTGAGAACCTCCGGTTCTCATTCCATGTCTATGTTGTTATTTTCATATGCAGGTCGAGATGTGCCTCGGTGAGCGTCTGGAGGTTCCTATGACAAGCGAAGTTGGGAAGTTATATTTTAGGGTTGTTTGTTATGTATTTTCTATTCATAGAATCTCTTATATATATATGATGTTTAATCCTCTTAGAGGCTTTTTGGAGAACTAGGTGTTTTCTTTATGCATGTTGGGTTACTTTGGGATATATACTTATGCTTATATATGTATTTATATTCCAGCCAGCCTTAGTTTTGCAGGTCGCGTCTGGAGCTTGATATTCTGTATTTTTGGTTCTCGACTCTTTGTATATACTCATGCCTTACCCTTATCTTTTCTCCGGTTTTACGTTTTCGAGTATAATGCACTTTTCTTTTCGCGGTTTTGTTTAAACTTTTCTTCAAGGCTCCTAGTTACAAATATCTTCAACTACATCTACGTATATATTTTATTTTTTAGATGTTGTAATACCACACCACCTCTGTTTATGGCTTATGTGTAAAGTTCTGTATGGTAGGGTGTTACATTATAGTATCAGAGCAGTTCGTTCCTGTAGAGCCTAAAGGACGGATTGACTATGCTTCTAGGCATACTCTAGTTGTCTGTACATGTTAAATTAGGTTATCTAACTGATAAATGTGGCATGAATGTTCATGAGCATGCATTTGGGACTTTGAAGCACTAGACTTGCGATATTGAGACTGATCATCTTGATATCACTTGTCTGGTGTAAAAAGGAACCAGATGGCAACTTGTGGACGCGGTCGCGGGTGAGGCAGAGGTAGAATAGGTACTGCTGACCCTGAAACTACGAGAAATGACCTTGTGGACTTTATGGCTGCCATGGAAAACATGGATGCGGCTATGCAGGCTATAACTGAAGCGCTAGAGAATCAAGCTGGAAACGGGACCGACGCTAATGGGGATAACAAACCAATGATGGTTGCAACTTTTCAGAAGATACATCCACCGATCTTCAGAGAAATCATGAACCCCACTGAGGCTGACAACTGGTTTCAAGCGATCGAGCGGGCTTTACAAGCACAACAAGTCCCTAAAGATCAACGTGTTGAGTTTGCAACTTATCTATTAGTGGGGGAAGCCCAGTATTGGTGGCAAGGGACGTGATGCCTTCTACAGCATGGTGATGAGCGGATATTTTATATGCTTTTTGGCATCATTTTCATATAGTTTTTAGTAGGTTTTGTTTAGTTTTTATTAAGTTTTTATAGGTTTTTGTGTTAAATTCACATTTTTGGATTCTACTATGAGTTTTTGTGTTTTTGTACAATTTCAGGTAATTTCTGGCTAAAATTGAGGAGCTGAAGCAAAAGTTTGATTCAAAGACAGAGAAAGCACTGCAGATACTGTCCAAATCTGACCTGCCTGCACTCGGAAGAGCTTTTCTGGAGCTACAAATGTTCAAATAGAGCATTCTTAACGACTATGGAAAGCTTGCTTCCATAGCTTTCCATCAATGTATAATAGTTCATACTTTGCTTCGGATTAGAAGGCCCAAAACTGGCGTCCAACGCCAGCCTCCTACCCCCTTCCTGGCGTCCAGCGCCCAAAGAGAAGAAACCAGCGTCCAAATGTCCAAAGAGGACCCCCTAGCCAGCGTTTAATGCCCTAGGAGCCTCATATCACGTGGATCTCATCAAAGCTCAGTCCAAACACTCACCAAGTGGGCCCCAGAAGTGAATTTTAGCACAAATAGACTGTTTTACCCTTATTAGTCATATGCTAAGTATTTAAAGTGTATTTTACATAATCATTCGAACAACATCTAGACTATACATGTTTTTACCATTGTATTTCCTTTTAGTATGAGTTTCTAAACCTCCTAGGTTGAGGGGAGGAGCCCTGATGAGTCCTATGAATTAATAAAAGTATTACTGTTTCTTCTTCAATCCGTGTTTGATTTATTTCTAAGATGTATATTCGTTCTTCAACAAGGTGAATAGGATGATCAGTGACAATCAGCTCTGTTCATTATACTAAGATGAACGTGCTGGACAAACACCCGCGTCTACTTGCTGGAAAGCACGAGCCAACAGCTATGTTTATACATCTCTCAGACGACTAATCCACGACTTTGTTGGGGACTTCTCGAGACACCAGTTCAGCCGATTTTTGGGGAGATTAGGGTCTCTGTGGTATAGGCTAGAATCCAAAGAAGCAACATTCTCTGATTCAGAAGATTCGACCTTGTCTGTGGCGTTTTGAGTAGGATCGCCAGGAGAATGAACTACTAGCGGCGCTTCACCCTTCGTCAAATTGGATGACCACGGCCAATGGCGTTCAATCTGTAGCAGAGGAGATTAATGACCACGGCCCATGCCGTTGATCACATACAGCCTGCCATTGAAAAAATCACTCACAAGCAAAAAAGATAGTAATACCATAGTAAATTCAGAAAGACAAAGCAATTCCAATCCTTAACCGTATTCCTATCTCTGTTTATATATTAGACCTTTTTCACTCCATCAATCCAACAACCTTCTGATCTGCCTGACTAAGACCTGCAAGATAACCATAGCTTGCTTCAAACCACAATCCTCGTGGGATCGACCCTGACTCGCTCAGGTATTACTTGGACGACCCAGTGCACTTTGCTGGTACAACAGTACGAAAGTGTGGGGATTCGTGCTACCACATGGTGATGCTGTTATACCCTGGGATGCATTCCGAATTAAGTTTTACAAGAAATACTTCCCCAACTCGGTCAGAATGGCTAAGGAGCTTGAACTACTGCAATTAAAATAGGGTCAGATGTCGGTTGCTAAATCCATGAACAAGTTTGAGGAATTGTGCCGATTCTCTAGGATTTGTCAAGGAGCTCTAGGAGACTTTGAGGAGTTGAAGTGCATCAAATACGAAGGAGGACTTCAGAGTGATATATTGAATTCTGTGGGCCCGATGGAAATCAGAAATTTCTCAGACTTGGTAAACAAGAGCAGAGTCACGAAAGAATGTTTAAAGAAAGCTGTTGTGTTAGGGGTTGAAAGCCAGGAGTTCCGCCGAAGGGACCACAACCAGAATTTCGCACCATGAAGCCAAGAGTTCACGAGGAGTGGCAATCGCCAGGGGAGTGATAAAGGGAAGCAAGTGACGCCTTACCAAGAGGATGTCAGGTGCCAATGGTGCGAAAGTTTTCATCTGAATAGGCCGTGCTGAAAGGTTTAGGTCTATGTTATAGGTGCGGAGCACCGGGTCATATCTCCAGAGATTGCTCCTGCAGAAAGGCTCAGGATGTTGATCAATCGTGACCACAAGGTGGAGGTAATCCTGAAAAATGTTAATAGAATTCTAATTGTATTATATGATATTGGGAATGCCGCGTTTAGACATGGTGTATGACAGAGGTGAGGATTTAGAGCTGAAAGTGTTAAGACTTAGTTGTGACTCTAGTGTGCATATACCAACTTCTCAACTTATAATACTTAGACTTGAGGTTCCTCCTTGCTTGCCGCTGATAGGATTAGATTGGTTATCAATGCACCACATGTTACTGGATTGCTTTGAATATATAATTCGATTTATGTCCGAAGGGTCTGAAAAAGCTTATGGTCGTGAAGGGTAGTATTTGAATTCTATGATCGTGAGCTATAATCGAGAGAGATTGATTGTGCGATAGGCTTAGTATCCATGGACCTTCGTGACCCGATCGATTCTTTTTCCCTTATAACTTGCTCAAGGTTTTATCTCGGATTCTTTGTTTGCAAGTAATCGTGCATGAACTTTGTATACTCCGAGGTGAGCCTAATTTTGTTTTGGTACAACCAAGCGATTCTTGAATCTTTGAAAACTAGCAGTTGAATTGCTTTTCTCTGTGAACTTATGTTTCTTCAAAAATTGACGAAGACTTACTTAATTCAATATGCCTTGTTTCTTTCTAAACAGAGTGTTTGATTTGGCTCCCTCCGTGAGATACATCTTAATTCTTATCCTGTGTATTTCGTAAAATTTTCTACAACTTTATTTTAATTAGAATACAAGACATCCTTCTGATTTCTTTCGAACATCGTTTGGGTTGTTCGTTCGTCCTTTGAACTTAGAATCTTTTCGGAAATCAACTCAAGCTTGATTTTGTATCACGCACAATTCTTAGATATAACCCTCAGAGCGTTAGTTCCTTAGAACACGATTGGTGGACGCAGAAGATGAAGCTTGAGCGTGTGCAGGATCATGGGGAGTTGTGAAGTTTAATTTCTGCTGATTGAACCGTAAGGATACACTATTTGTATGGATGCTTGAATGCGAATGAAGCTTTCGAACCTTGAGAGAAAGGAATTAACTACGACGCCAGTACTCGCGATTACCTGAACCTAACGAACCATTTAAGGCTTAATATGATACATCACCAAAGGGCTTAGAAGACGTGCTGATGCAATGTTATGATCTATTGGTAGATGCCCTAAGCAGGAAGTCTCTGAGTATTATTTGGATGACAATTAAGGAGAATGAACCGTTAAGTAAGTTCAGAATATTAAGTTGGAAGATGAGAAAGTGGATGGAGATGTCAGACTGGATCAACTGCAAATGTTAAACAATTGTGAGGTCAGGATTCGGAGAGCGCAGTAAGAGGATAAGGAGCTACCAAGAGTATTGAAGCTTGTTGGGCAAGGGAATCAAGAAGAGATCAATTTTGAAAACAGGAATGGAATTTAAATGTATAAGAAAATACTTAGTGTGCCGAATATCGAAAGTATACATGTAAACTATTGTCCAAAGCACATATGAGTGAACCCGTGATTCACCTTAAAGTTACTAAGATATATCACAAAGATGAAGTAGCAGTGCATATAACTCAGTATTTGACAGGTTATAGGAAAGACTATTCCTTAAAAGCTCAAGCGTTCTAGGTCCCAAATTGAAAGCCAAGACAACGGAGAAAAACTAAACAAATTCAAGTTGAGATTTTGACTGAGCAAAACCGATAGAAAAGTTATGCGGACCAGGAGAGAAAACCTAGATAGTTTAAGGAAAGAGGTTATGCATTCTTCAAGGTTACTTCCATAGGCTGGAATCGAGGGGCAATCAAGACTAAGGGGATGAAACTGAGGTGAATTGAGCCGTTTGAAGTATTAAGACGGATTGATCGCCGGCAACGTATCAAATAATTTTACTACCGTATCAGTTCAATTAGAAGAAGATTTAATGTTTCAATTACTTCCGGTTAGAATGAACGATACTAGTGTTGAGCGACTAGAAGAAGAGTAGTACCATTAGGAAAGGTTTTTTGGAGTCAAGATGGAATTGAGGAACACACACGAGAGCTTGAAATTCGGAATGGGAAGTGACTACCCACACCTATTATCAGGTAACTGAACTTGAATTTTAGGGACAAAATTCCCAATTAGGTGGGTAGCATGTAAACTCCGAGTAATTAATGAATAATTAGCTAATAAATTAATTATTATTCAAAGAAAATTAGAAAATTAAATTTTATAGTTTAATGAAGTAGAAATAATTAAAATATGAATTTTGACACTAATTTTAAAGATTTTGACCCAAAACCAGGCCAACGAGCCAAACCGTTTGGGCCGGACCCAAACCAAGCCCAACCTTAAAAACACTAAACGAAGCCTTCTCCCACTTCACATTTGGAGAATACGTTGAAGAAGAGAGAATTGACAGTAAAAACCTATAACCCTCACCTCCAAAATTCAATCGTACATAACTTTCAATCTGGAGCTCCGAATTGACGAGTCGTCAGCGACCACGTGTTCTTCTTGGAATTCTCTACAAAACTCATGGATTAATTTGGTAAGAATCAAGCAATTTATTACTCATCCACTCTTCCCTAATTTTGAAATTTAAGATTTTGATTTTGAGAGATTATGTGATTTTTATGTTCTATGGTTGAATTAGTTCATGGATAGTATTGGACTTTGTCCATTTCATCCATGGGTAGGGTAAGAAACTGTTGAATCCTTGTGAATTATTAAATTAGTGAACCTTATGATGATTATAGTAATATTGTGTGAAATATATTGTGTTCTTATTGATTTGAAGTTCAATTATTGGAGAGTTTGGAACGAAATTCGGGTGATTAAGCTTGAGGAATTGACGTTTGGAAGCTTGGAGCTTGTGAAATGAGAGGTTTTTGAGGTGTTCCGAGCTTAGGGAGGAATCGGCCAAGGTATGATTTTGGTTTCTCGTAAATAATATATAATGTTTCGTGAAAACATAGGTTAGATGACTATAGGATAGGTTGAAAATGTGGGAGTATGTTAATGCTAGCAACCTTGATGGAAATGTGGAATTATATTGTGAATGAGTTGATGAATGATGATTTTGTTGAGTTGGTTGTAAGAATTTGTCAATTAAAGTTGTTAATAGGAGTTGTTGAATGATTATTGATGAATGTGAGTATTGATGATAAAAGATTGAGGATTGGTTGAGTGATATATATGTGTGTGTGTGTGTGTGTGTGTGTGTGTGTGTTGAATAATGGATGAATTGAAAGTTGTAAATGATTTTGATATTGGAATTGATTTGGCTTATTAGAAATGATTTGAAAAGGGTTTGAAAGGTGCTTTGGTTGGGACTCGAGAAGGGTGGCAAAGTTCGAATTCTAAAGGAGATGCTACCGAAATTTTTATAAAAATTGGAGATTTAGTTTGAAATATTATTTAGACAAGTATGGATAAAAGAATTATATTATTTGACTTTGATTTATAAAGAAAAGAAATGCATTATGTTTTGGAACTTGCTTTATTAAGAAAAGTATTATGTTAGAGTTTCAATTTATCAAGAAAAGTATTATATTTTGAGTTTTATTTAGTTAAGAAGAGAATTATGTTTTGAGTTTGGAATATTGATTAACAGAATGGGAGGTGTGATGATGATAATTGTTGAATGAATTGAATGATGATGAGGGTGAATTTGATATGGAATTTTTTTGTGGGAATCGTGGTTATTTACCGCCCACCAGATTTTAAAAAAAAATTATTTTGAAGGGATCGTGGTTATTTACCGCCCACTATATTTGATAAGAAATTGTTTTGTGAGGATCGTGGTTATTTACCACCCACGTGTGTGCTGCTTTCCAATTGAAAACGTCTGTGGGGATCGAGGTGGTTTACTGCCCATAGATGGTGAGGATCGAGGTTGTTTACCGCTCATCAGATGAGGATCGTGGTACTACACCGCTCACCAGTTTTCAAGAGGACAATATCCGGATTAGCTATCGGACATATCGGGTTTGCTATATAACCGACATATGAGACTCATCAACTATAGGACAAGCATACTGTAACACCCTACCACAGAAAGCTTTACAACCTAGGATGTAAAACGTAGGTGACAAGGCGCTACGACCTCTAAAATAAAATATAAAAACGTATAATAGTCAAAAGAATGTAGTATAATGGGAGCCTTGAAGAATGGGTAAAACGAAATTGCAAAATTAAAAGCGCAACGCTCAGGAAAGAGATTACTTGCATACAAAGAAAACTAGAGTTCATAAACATATAATATATATATATATATATATATATATATATATATATATATATATATATATATATATATATATATACCAGAACCCAAAATACATATATAATAAATCCTGATTCTCCATAAACCTCTAAGAAGTGCAAAATAAAATAAGTTATTAGGAGAGTTCTATACATATGATCATATATAAATTATACATCAAAATAGAGCCCTAAAATTCCACTTCGCTGCATAACTCCAGATGCATAGAGGGGTGCCTCTCAACTTGCATCTGAAAAACACAAATATTGTATGGGATGAGAATCGGGGGGCTCTCAGTATGGTAAAGGTGCCTACATATATAAGATATAAGGTTTTGGGAATGCCAGAGGTAATCCTAGAACGCCGACACTCTGATTATAAAACTTAAAGAACTAAAACAGAAACCCTGAATCAGGGTGGTTCGCTAATGTTCTAAACTTAACCAAATCTATCCAAACCCCTCAATTCTCCCCCTTTCCTCCAATCTTCCAATGCTGGTGAAATCATAGATAAACAAACAGGCAAAGCAAGCACAGATAGAATACAAATACAGTAGGTAACAACTTAGCAAGTAAGCAAAATAATCACGTAGGCAAGCCCAATTAATGCACAAGCAGTCAAAACACACAAATGCATATGATGCTTGCCTATCCTATGGCTGATGATATCATCTGTCGGTTATATAGCCAACACGACACATCCTAGTAGCCAACAATGGACTGAAACACCCATGCGGAGCAAGTGGGTTTAAGATACAACCCCTCAAACTACTACCCGCTTAACCCAGAGTCAGTGGAATAACCACTACTACGGCTACTATCCAGGCGGGTGATTAAAAGCTCAACCTGGAGCAAGTGGGACGAACTACAACCCTTGCTACTGCCCAGACATCACTGACCTGGAGCAAGCGGGATGAACCACCATCCTTGCTACTACCCAAGTATCTAAAACATACATTCATTTATTACTCAATAATTAAATTCATTTATTTATAACTCTTCTTCCCTATCTCATACCTGGAGCAAGTGGACATCGCCACTGCCTACTACCCGGGGACACAATCACATTTACAAAATTTTCGTTCATAATTCACACCTCTCAAACTTTCTTTAACTCCAAGTTACTACTCCTCCCTGCCTTTTGCTCACCACTTAACATACAACTGAGGTTTACGGGCTAAAAGAGTGAAAATAGAGGTTTAGAGGTTCAAAATTACATTTTAAAACACAAAACCCACTTTGCTAATTTCAGGGGTCATGCGTACAGGGGTCATGCGTACGCGTGGGCATGTTTTTCATGCTCGCGTACGCAAACACCCTACTCGCATATGCGAGATGCCCAACCCGTAGAAGTTGGTTGCGTCGTGTGCAGTGGTCGCATACGCAAGACCTGCAGATTAGCAAAAAAATGCTGAATGCTGCAGAATTTCAGCCTTGCCCTCCGAACTTCCAACGTGCATAACTTTTTTATATTAAAATATTTTTCATCCGTTCTTCGAACAGCATAAACTTTATGGACCCAATTTTTATTTGAAATAAGCTTGAAACAATTTTGGAGTCTAGAATCTAACTTATGGCTCGCCGAATTTTGGCCAAAATCTAGTTTTGTTACAAAATCTTCCAAATCTCTATTTTCACAAAATATAACTCATTTACCATATTCACACAGCCATATCCTGCACTAAAACATACCATATCACAACACACATCCCCACACTCTTCCATAACCAATCATATCTCAATTTTAAATAATTTTATTCACAAGATTTTGTATTCATACTTAATACAATCATCAACATTCAATATTATTACATAACACCATCAACATCATCAATACATAAGCATTCAACACTCTTCCACAAATAATCATTATCCATATCAAATATTATCATCCATCATTCAATATACAACTCAACCACTCAACTCAACAACATTAACAACAAGTACTTATATGTTCACTAATCAAATCAACCACCGACTTCAATCCAAGCTTACCCTATGGTCATCTAGCCTAAGCTTTCACAAGACATTATATATTAAATACGAGAAACCAAAACCATACCTTGGCCAATTTTCCAATAAACCCGGAACACCTCAAGTGTTTCCGCACTACAAGCTTATCAACACAGCCCCTCACCGAGGAACCTAGCTTCCAAAATCGATCTCAAGCTCCCATATCCTCAAATTAATTCTACCTCTCAACCAATTTCCAATCTAACAACATAGTTACCACTATAATTAACATAGAATTCTCTAACTCAATATTTCACAAGAAAATTGAGGAAACTTACCTTGTCCACAGCTCATGTGAGCTAAACCCAACAAAATCTGCAAGCTAACTCGAACCTAAACACCGAAATTAAATAAGATTCAACATGGATACACATTTAATTTTGAAATTGGGGAAGAGAAATTGAAAAGGAAAACGTGACTTCCTTACCAAATTAACTATTAGACTTTGTAGAGCTCGACGCTGCGATTGCGTGGCTGCAAATGGTGCGGTGATCGGAGCTCCGAATTGAAAGTTATGTGAGATTGAATTTTAGGTGAGGGTTTGAATGTTCCCTTCTCTTCATGCAAGTTCCAGCGGGTTCTATTATTCTTGGGGAAGGAATATAATGAGTCCATATTTCATTATTTATTTTGACTCAATTTGGATGGATTCTAACACATGAACTCACACTTAAGCACTAAAATAGCATACTTTTGTGTTTTGTCCCTAAATTGAACCTAAATGTCAAAACATGCAATTTTGTGCTTGAAATGAGCAATTCAATTTCACTTTTATTCCATTTGATGCCATGACATGTTTGCTGAGTGATTTCAAGCCTTGGAGGCAAGAATGGATAGCTAAAAGTGGAAGGAAGCATGTACAAGGGAGAAAATATGAAGAAAACAAGGAAAAGCACACACAGGCAAGTGTGCGTGCGCACAAGCTTGCGTGCGTACGCACAAGAGGAAATTTGCATGTGTGCGTGCGCACAAGCACCTGTGCATCCGCACAGGTCCCTGCACGTGATTTCATTAATGAAACGCGTGCTGTGCATTTTCTGAGGGCTTTTGGCCCATTTTGGAAGGCTTGGATGCTAATTTTGGAGTGCTATATAAGGGGAATTCAACACATATGAAGAGGAGGCTTCCATTAGGTTAGATTAGGTAGAAAATGCATTAGGAGTAGGAGTAGGAGTAGTGTAGCATTGCTCTCTCTTAGGGTTTATGCAATTTTTATGTAGCATTTTATAGCAAGCTTAATTTTGGATTTTGATCATCTTTAATTGTAAGTACTCTTTAATCCCTCTTTAATTACATTGTCTTTATTTTCATTTCCTTTGGTTCAAGTTACTTTGTTTATAATTGTAATTTTGATTTTCTTGAAGTTTTGATTGATAAATTTAATGTTTTATGCTTTCTTTATGTTTGTTTGGATGTTTATTGTTGATTTGGTGCATAGTTGGTTATAGCTTTCTATTTTTCCTTACAATTTTCCATGTTTTGGTTTTATGCACACAAGGTGTTTGTGAAAATGCCAACTCTAGATTTTGAGTAGATTTTCCCACCTTGGCTTGTGGTTTGAGTTCCTAGGATACTAGAGTCATAATGTCCAACATTTAGTTGTAATTCTTGGGTAGTTAGTTGACTCTTGTTTCCATTGACGCTAGCTTTTTATCAACTATCTTGGTAAGTTAGTTAGGACTTATGGATTAAGGTCAATTATGCTTGCTTGACTTACTCCTCGATGGTTGGGGTTAACTAAGCGAGATTGACTCATGATAATTACCATAGTTGTGGTTATGGCAATGATAGGATTCCTTAATCTCTCATTCCCAAGTCAAGGTTCTTTCTATGCGTTTATAGCATTTTCACTAGTTTTGATCTTATTTTCCCTTTACTTGCATTAATTCACAATTTTGCTAATCTCCTAGTTCTTTTATTACTTAGTTCTTTTAATCTTTCATTCTTTAATTTTTAAAACCCCTTTTGTCCCCTTAACAACCGAAAGAGAAACACTTCCAATTGCATCTTAGGGAGAACGACCCGAGGTTTCATTACTCTTGGTTAATTTGTATTGGATTTAATATTTGATCTTGAGAATTCATTGTTGGTTTGGACTATGCTACCAACGACTTGATGCTTGTTTTGATCGATCCCAAACCATACGATAAATTCACATTGTTAGAATGGCTGAAGCTTACTTAACTTGATGGTGAGTGGGTTGGACCTTGGGCCCAAAATGGGCCCGGTTCGACTTGTTCGGCCCAATCTTGGGCCAAATTCTTTAAAATTAGTGTCTAAATTTATATTTTAATTTGCTCAATCTTATTTTACTATAAAATTTATATTTCTAATTTCTTTTACTAAAACTTAATTTATTAACTAATTATTCATTAATTTTGCAGGTTTACATCCTACCCACCTAATTTGGAATTTTGTCCCCAAAATTCAATTACTCGCGAATAAGTGTGGTCAGTCTGTCCTTACTCTCAATTCAGGTTAGCTTGTGTGCCTTTCCATCCCGACTTAATTTCCAAATCACTTTCTCTAATGGGACCTCTTTTCCTTCGAGTTCCTTAATGTTTACATTATCAACCCTAATTGGGGTCATTTGAAACTTCATATCTTTTCTGAATTGAACTAGTTCATGTTCTAGTATATAAGTTGTATTAGGAATATATTCTCGTAGCTGAGAGGCATGGAATACATTATGCAAGTTCGAGAGACACAGCTGTAAGAACACCAGATATACCACTGGTTCAATTTGTTCTAACACCTCAGACGGCCCAACGTACCTCGAAATAAATTTCTTTAGGTCAATCGCTTATCTGTTACCGATCGCTAAAGTAGTCTCTAAGAATACACAACTTTCTCTTTTAAACTCTCTAGGCTTGCTCCATTGGTCTACATAACTTTTATGTCGGCTTGCGCATTGTTTCCTCGATTTTTGCTTAATCTTTCCTCATTGTTTTCGACAATCAGTTTAGAACCTAAGACGCTTGATTCCCTTGGTCAACATGCTTCAACATTATTATTAAATCTTTATCCTCTTATTGCGCTTCCCGAACTCTCGGCCTTACAACTCCTTGAAATTCACGATCGATTCAATCTGATAGCTCTAGCTGCTGCCTCAATACCCAACTTTAGACTACAACCTTACTTAATGGTTCCTTCTCCTTAATCGTTCTCTAACAACACCCAGGGTCATCTTACTAAGGGCATTTGTCACCATTTTACAATGTTGCCTCCACGTGCATCCTAAACCCTTCGATAAAGTATCGCAATAATTTCAAATGGTTTATTAGGTTCAAGTATCGCGAGTACTGGTACCGAGATTAATCTTCCTCTCAAAATTCAAAAGTTTTCTTCGCATTCAGGCATTCAGACACACGGTGCATCCTAACGTGCCAATGTAATTTCAAACGATACGATCGGCGAGAATTAAGGCCCCCAACACTTTTCTTGGTGTCGCATACTTACACAGTTCATCTTCTGCGTCCAGAGGTCCTGCTCTAAGGAACTAACGTCTTAATGGTCATATCTATGACTTGTATCAAATACTAAACTAAGATCGAGTTGATTCTAAAAAGGTGTTAGGCTCAAGAGGTGATTAAACAACATAATTGGTGCTTGTTAGAAATAGAAAGATGTCTTGTATGGTGTTTAGGCTAATTCTTAGAGAATAGAAAAATGCACAAGAAAAGAACTAAGGTGCATCTCAAGAAATGAAACCAGACCAAAAATATTTAATGGCAAGGATAAAACATGTTGAATCAAGTAAGTTTCAGCTGACCTTGAAAGATACAAAGTTGTGAAGAGAGTACCCAATCTTCAGCAAATTTTCAAGACTCAAGAATCATTTGTCTATACCAAAGTAAGATCAGGCTCACCTCTGGATGGACATATTTAAATATAAATATATACACGTAAAGGGGTTAGAATTTTAGAGGATAAACCATTCGTTGTTCGAGGAAAAAAGAAATCCAAAACAAAATTCCATTACAGGTTACAAAAGAAAAGCTATATCGAGTCGCGAAGATTCGTCGATACTCTCCCTCTCGCATACAGTCTACTACTATGGTCTTCCCTTTCTACTGACAAAATGGGTGTTCTCCACAGGGTAGCACTCAGTCGAAAAGATTTTTCTTTCATTACTCCCTTCTACCAAATCTTAAGCTTCACACCAAGCTTGACGCTTTCAGTCTTACATCCTCATCCCTGACGTATGCTATAAATAAATGCGGTGTCTCAAGGTCACATACTACAATTTAAATTTTTGGTTGTCAATTTTTCAATTACCTTAATCTTGCTGATTCGATCGTCCCCATCTTGAATTTTTCCCTGCAGACAATTCCTAGATACGTGCCCTGGTAGACCATACTTGTAACATACACCCAAGCCAAAGCGGCACGGTCTGTCCGAATGGTAGCAACAACACTTCTGACATGTCAGCTCTTTTGAAGTATCCCTTGTTTGTTTTTCTCTGCCATCTCCTTGGTAATCATCATTCATTCCAACCTGGTTCTGACCATAAGGATATGGTTGAGCATATCCTCTTTGTTTGAATTCTTGGCCCCTTGGTGCCAAATTCTAATTTGGTCTCTTCGGTGGAATTTCCAATTATTGTTCTCTGTCACGGCGACCCTTCTCACACATTCTTCAGCAACCCGACTCTTGTTCACAAGTTCTGAAAATACACTAATCTCCATTGGCCCACCTCAGCTCAGAATATCACTCCGAAGTCCTCCCTCATACTTAATACATTTTCACTCAGCGAAATCCTCTGGAGCACCTTCATAGATTCGGGTAAATTGGCATAATTCTTCAAATCGATTCGTATACTCAGCAACCGACATTTGCCCCTGTTTTAACTGCAGCAGTTCAAGCTCCTTAGCATTCCTAACTGAATTAGGAAAGTATTTTCGATGGAACTCAGTCTGGAACACCTCCTATGATATCGCAATGTTGTCTGGTTGTAAAATACGTCGTGTTCCCTGCCACCAGTATTGAGCTTCACCTTGTAACTGGTAGGTCGCAAACTCTACCCACTGTTCCTCGGAAACCCGATGAGCTTGCAGATCCCGCTCCATTGCTTGGAGCCAGTTGTCGACCTCTGTGGGGTTCGTAGTTCCCCCAAAGGTCGGAGGATACACCTTCAAGAAGGCAGCAAGTGTCATCGACCCGTCATCCCCATTATTACCATTTTCATGATTCGCCTGATTTCCTAGCGCTTCGACTGTCGCCTGCATAGCCGTAGCCATGTTTCCCAGGGCAATCATAAAGTCCATGGGGTTGTCCCCGGCCGTTTTAGGATTTACATTTCCTAATCTACCTCTTCCTCGCTTGTGACCGCGCTCACGAGATGCCATTTGGTTCTTGTTCACACCAAACAAGTGATATCAAGGTGATCAATCTCAATATCGTAAGTCTAGTGATTCAAAATCCCAAATGCATGCTCATGAGCATTCATGCTATATATATTAGTTAGATATCCTAATCAGCATTTATAGACACTCAGAGTACGCCTAGAAGCATAGTCAGTCCGTCCCTCAGGCTCTAAAGGAACGAACTGCTCTGATATCATAATGTAACATGTAACACCCTAATATTCAAATCCTTATGCTCGAGTCATAAGTCAATGATATTACGGTGGTATGACTCTCAGGTGGATTTTTAATATATAAATATAGGTAATTTCGAAAAGAGTATTAATCGAGAAGCCTGAAAAGAGTAGAAATAAAATCGCGAAGATGTATCACTCACGTTTCGACAACAAAAGATAAATCGTGAAGCCGAAAACGATATACGAACAAGGCGTAGAGGAGATTAAGAGATAGATAACAGATAGATATATATAACATAAGTAAATAGCCACTAGTCGCGACCCGCGAAGTTTAGGCCGGCTAGGGTACAGTATGAAAGTAGATGACAATAGTATATCCTAATCTCTCCCAAAGGAAACATAAGAGCCTCTATAGGCAAGTTCTAAAAGAGTTCAATACATAATATAATCTTTTCAAAACATAGGTGGAGAGATTCTAATCAAACACAAAGTAGAGGAAATAAAGATCTTCGCCGTCTCTCAGACGACCCACAACTCACTTCAGAGCACCTGGACCTGTATCTGAAAAACAAGAGATATATACGGAATGAGAACCCCGGGCCCATGGGTTCCCAGTACGGTAAAAGTGCCAAATAAATACAATGCACTGCAATAAAAACTCACCAAGCATCCTAAACTCCTTTTCACCAAGTATCCAGCCTAGATTCTCACTAATCTATAAATAGGCATCTGTCGTAAGGGAATACTAAATCTAGATCACATCTCATATGACTCCCAACTCGCTGACTCTCCCACGAATCAGATTTCAGAATCATAAACAAAGCCATCATCAGTCGTGCTGTCTCAGCAATTCTATATCAATATATCATGCCCTCCCTGGAACTAGTGAAACCACATCACTGCGTCTACCCAGGGAGCTCAAATCATCTCAACTAATGATCACCATCATCATGCAATCGCTTCATCAATTCATCTCATCAAGAACAGCCCTCAACCTCCACCGACACCAACATGAGGGGCCTCTCAGTTGTACAAACACAAGCAATACAGGCAAGTAATACACAATTAGGGTACAAGTAGAACAAGTAGCACATAATCAGGTAACTTAGCATATATAATGTAGAAATCCAAAACAAATAGGCAAACCCAAACAATTCAAACATATGCAAATGATGAATGCCTGCCCTATGGCTGATGATATCATCTGTCGGTTATCAAGCCAACCCGACATGTCCGGTAGCTAACCCGGGCACAGTCTCTCTGTTGCGTATTAATATCATTAGAGGGAATATGTGCCCTGTCACCATTAGAGGGTATCTGCGCCCTGTCGCCATTAGAGGGTATCGGTGCCCTGTCACCCTTACAACCAGAGAGAAAACACAAGCATGCTTACATTCAACATTTTTCATCATTATTCATTTATCATATTCGTTAATTTATCATATATGCCTTTATACTCAGCCATAATCCATAATGGCTTTGCCGTAACTCGGCAATAACTCAGCCACCCGGCTCACAGTTCAATCCAGAACTAGCCAATTTATCAACATGGCTCCGCCGTATCCGGCAAGAACTCAGCCATCCGGCTCATGGTCCAATCAAGAACCAACCATTTATCAATAAATATAGCCCTTCGGCTCATGGCATACACGGTACTTCCACCGCCATCCTCCATATCTCATATAATCATATCTGATCATCATTGATCATAACCTTTTCCCTTGCTTCACTCGCAAGTTACCACATCCCCTAGCTCCATCCTCATTGCTAGGCATACCATAATGATTTGATACATAAGGGGTGAGATCGGAGGCTTAAAAGTATGAGGTTTGGCTTTAAAAACTCAAAAATCAACTTTGGCATGAAAATAGGGCCACGCGTACGCGCACTCCACGCGCACGTGTGGATGGCCAAAAACTCATCGACGCGCAAGCGTCATACGCGCGAACGCGCGGGTTGAAAAATATCCAAACGGCGCGCAAGCGTCAGCCACGCATATGCGTGGGTGCTCTTGCGCCCAGGCACAAAACTGGCACGACCCTAGCACAACTCTCTGGAAAATAGCTGGGCATTTGGTACAGCGCATCGACGCGCCCGCGCACACCACGCGCACGCGTGGATGGTGCTTTCTGGAAGAACGGCGCGCACGCGCCAGGTGCGCCTACGCGCGTAGGGTCGTTCTGCTAAAAATTTTCTAAGTTAAAAGCTGCAGAATTTATAGATTCAACCCCCAATCTTCCGACGGACATAACTCTCTCATTTTAAATTGTTTTTCACCCGTCCTTCGAACGGCATGGACATCCCGGATCCAATTTCATTTCTAAACAGATTTGGCAGAAAACAGAGATCCGTAGTCCAGGTTATGTCCCGTCAAAGTATGCCCCAAAACCATGTTTCCATACAAAACTACAAAGTGCCATTTTCAAAACAAGTCATTTTCAACTCTTTTCAAAATCAATCAAAACATGCCAATTTCAACCTTTTCTTTGAAATCAATCAAAATATACCAAAATCAACATCAAGCCTCCTCAACTTGCACGTTGACACTTTCTCAAACTCAAACACATTTACATATCATATACTCTTTCTCATGCCAAATTTCAACAACACTATTTCCAATCAACCATCATTATACATAATCAATATCGTACTCACTATCACGTGGCTTTACCCACAAATCAACCTTAATCATTCCTCAAGCATATATCACGACAAACATATCTCTAATGCATCATCATACCATCAAGGCATCAATAATCATAATCACATATATGACCATATAATATATCTCAACCAAAACCAACATACCTCATCTATATAATTGCACCCAAATTTACCAAATCCCATACCTCAACTCCTCAAACCTTATTATTCAATAACCAACCCAATCATTCATATATTCATTATCTGAAATTCATCCAATCACTTGTGTCATCATACAATGCACACATCAACTTACCTTTCTTACCTTTTTTCGGCCTCCGGCCCAAAATCCACGGCCTCCGGCCCAATATCATAATTTAAATGCATAAACCACAAATCAATACTCATTACCCAATACATCAAATTCTCAATACACCAAGCATACAAGGCCACACAATTCTCAACCCAAATCATTAATTCACATTACATACCAACTATGCATATTAGCACCAACCATTTACACAATCCAAACTTAATCCTAGGGGCATCTAGCCTAGGAATTCTCATCACAACACACGGTACTTAAATGAAACTTAAACCGTACCTCTTGTAGCCAAACCAATTGAGCCTCTTCTTTGGAAGTCTTCACCAACCTTAGCTCCAAGCCTCACCAAAGCTCCTCAAGCAATACCAATCTCCCAATTGTGCACCAACATCACCAAATACACTAACATAACCAATATCACATACATACATCAACCTAGGGCTCATAAAAATGACAAGTCACAAGGGTTTGAGCACTTCTTAGCTCAGCCCATATGAAGTAGGGATAGAACCCACTTAGAATCCATGTTGGAGTATCCCTAAACACCCAAAATCACAAGATTTCAACACTAATTACCCAAAAACGTGTAACAGTGGAGAATTTCGAAAACTGGGCAGAGATGAATGGAAGACTCACCACAAAACTTAGATAGAATTGTAGAGGATGAGAAGAGCGACGCGTGGCCGCAAACGGCTCGTCAATCGGAGCTCCGTAGCTCAAGTTATGGTGGTTTGAAGATCAAAGAGAGTTAGGTTTTCTCTCTTCTCTTCTCTCTTCCCAATTTCAGCGCCCAACACCCCTTCTTTAGGGCAAAATGAGCTGAAATGCTCATAACTAATGTTTATATATGTTGGGTCTTGGGCCCACTTAGGCCCGGTTCACTTATTTTTGCCCATTGGCCCAATTTTTGGCCAAAACCTTTAAGATTAGCGCTCTAAATTGCACTTTAAATATTTCTACCTTCCCTAATTATAGTTCCTCATTTATTAATATTATTTACCCATAATCAATTTCCTCAGCTGTAGTACCAGACAGATCTCAGCCGGTACTGCCAGTCAAAATTCCACTGCGCGCTTTTACGCAGAAAACTATGTTTTTCGACTCGGAAAAATTCACTGAATCCAAATATCATATTTGAATTATCAAATTCCAATTGCAAAATCTTCCAACCATATTCGCTCTTATTTAACTTATTATTTAATTAATTTCGGTTAGACCGGGTATTACATTCTACCCCCTTAACAGAAATTTTTGCCCTCGAAAATTCCATCCATCACTGCGAGTACGCGAGCGTAGTCTGCCTCTATATCCAATGCATAACAGTCCCAAGGTCCTTTTATTCTGCGCGCTTCCGTTGCCGCGCTCTGATTTCTCTATATTCGAGGTTCTCGGTCATTTGTCCAACGCCGACCAATAGTCTCATTCCTTACTTTTATCGTCTCATCAACTCACCCTATTAAATCTCAAATCATGTCATCAATAATATTACCATCGTCGTTAATCACAGCCATCGTCCCCCATCACTATAATCAATCAAAGATCATCACCACACCTTAATGATACTCCATCACTATCCTCTCTCTCTGCCAAGCCAATTACCACTAATCACAGCTCAACTCCAAGCATAAACTCCAAACTTACTTTCTTATTCTCAAACCCTCGAATTTCCACATGACTTGCTGTTATAAAGCCTCTGACTCATCAATCAAAAACCCCTTTCATTTCTGGAAAGCAAATGAGTTTGAAATAACAATTTAACAAAATTATAAGAATCCGCTTTCCTTTAATAATCTATAAAAGCATTCGAGACACATCTCTTTTGTTAACGTTACTCATATCAAAAATCATCCTCAAAACCATAACCAACGCTCTTTCAATTTCTTGGGAAAAATTTTCAACAGTACCTCCCCAAAAATTGGAGTTTACCACCCGTCACGGGTTTCCTTAAACCAATCTCAGTACCGCATCAGCATTCCAATTTAGTGGTTTTCACATTCGTCTTTCAAAACCAATCATTATAAATCTCAATCTAATTCCAAGGTCACTATGACCAAACATCATGGTACTCATCTCTCAAACACGACAACTTGCACTCTCTCATCATCTAAATCCAATTATGCATCAATGATAATTTCCTCATCCGTTTTAGAATCATCAAAGCTCGCAGCCGCAATCAATTCCAACTATTGGGGATCATTACTTGCAGTAACCCGCTTAACCCTTCTAGTATTCAAACATAAGATACTATAGTAAACTTTTACAGCTCTTATTCGTAGCTATCCTGTGTTACTGCTTCCACAAGTTTCCGCTGCTTTATTCTGATCTCTCGTCTAGTACGAGTTCTATCACTTACTTCCTCACAACCACAACTTAGCATGACTGGCATTCACTAGATTTCTATCTATGATAGCCAAAACCACATACCAACTTAATCGTACTTTTAACACGTTGTTACCGATCTTTCGCTTACCAATTCCCAAACCGTCGGATCTAACGGTATCACCCGTTGTTGTAGTGAACACACGACCTTGTTGTTGGCCCTTGGTAGTATTCCGGTTGACCTTCTTAGGACATTTCCAGGACACGTGTCCAACTCCTCTACAACCATAGCAAAGTCCCAATCTACCTCGACACAGAGTTCCCAGATGATGGCTTTGACATCGCCCACCAGTCATTCCACTCTGAGGTTGCTTTCCGTTAAAGGCCTACCTAATCACTTATGCTCACCAAACCTTCTATTAAGATAACTTAGGGTTATCTAGAACAGATCATAATTTTTCATTCGACCATGTATTATGAGTGAATACCAGCCTTCAGTATTATCTAAAGTGGTAAAGAATTGAGTTATCAGTTTTCTTATTACCTCAGGTACGAAAATCAGACCTGGCAGTCTCCCGGTCCTTCCGATGTGGGCAATCTCTGACTAAATGTCCTAGGTTTCCGCAATTGTAACACAAACCCGAACCATAACGACACGGTCTATTTAGGTGATGACCTCCACATCTCTGACAGCTCAAAACATCTGAAACAACCACTATTTGCTTTTCCCTACCTTTTCCTTGGGAATTCTTATTTGTCGCAAGGTCATTTCGCCTTTGGGGAAGACGTTGTGGGTATCCTCTTCTCTTAAACTCTTGACCCCTTGTTGGGTATTCCTGATTGTGCTCTCTGCGGTGGGACTCCTGACGGTCATTCTTCGTCTCAACAGCCTTCCTCACACATTCTTCAGCAATATGGCTCTTGTTCACAAGTTCGGAGAAGACCCTAATCTCCATCGGTCCAACGGAGCTCAGGATTTCACTTCGAAGTCCTCCCTCATACTTAATACACTTCCATTCCTCGAAGTCTCCCGGGGTTCCTTGACACATACGAGAAAACCTGAATAACTCCTCAAATTTATCCGTATACTCAGATACGGACATTGTACCCTGCTTCAGCTGCAGTAATTCAAGTTCCTTGACCGTTCTAGCAGAATTCGGGAAGTACTTCTTATAAAATTCCACTTGGAAGGTACCCCAGGTGATAGGATCATTCCCCTGCTGCAGGAGACGTCGGGCCCCTTGCCACCAATGCGATGCTTCCCCTGTGAGCAGATAGGTAGCAAATTCAACACACTGTTCTTCAGGCACCAACTGCGCTTGCAGTGCTCGCTCCATGGCCTGAAACCAGGTGTCAGCTTCAGTCGGATTAGTGGTTCCCTTGAACTTAGGTGGATTAACCTTTAAGAAAGTTGCCAGTGTCATCGGGCCCTGAGCTCCACTTCCGCCATTGCCATTATTGTTTATCTGTTGCCCAAGAGCCTCCGCAGTGGCCTGCATAGTAGCAGCCATATTCTCCAACACCGCCATAAAGTTTACCGGGTTATTCGGGTTGATTTCCGGTTCCTGAGTACTAGTACGATCTCTCTCACGTCCCCGACCAGGTCCACGAGGCGCCATCTGGTTCCTATACACACCAAACAATCGATATCAAGTTGATCAGTCTCAATATCGGAAGTATAGTGCTTCAAAGTACCAAAAGTACACTCATGGACTTCATGCTAGATGTATCGGTTAGATATCCTAACTAGCACAGGCACAGACTCAGAGTATGCATTGAAGCATAAGCAGTTCCATCCCTCAGGCTCACGAGGACGAACTGCTCTGATACCATAATGTAACACCCTAATATTCAAATCCTTATGCTCGAGTCATAAGTCAATGATATTACGGTGGTACGACTCTCAGGTGGATTTTTAATATATAAATATAGGTAATTTCGAAAAGAGTATTAATCGAGAAGCCTGAAAAGAGTAGAAATAAAATCGCGAAGATGTATCACTCACGTTTCGACAACAAAAGATAAATCGTGAAGCCGAAAACGATATACGGACAAGGCGTAGAGGAGATTAAGAGATAGATAACAGATAGATATATATAACATAAGTAAATAGCCACTAGTCGCGACCCGCGAAGTTTAGGCCGGCTAGGGTACAGTATGAAAGTAGATGACAATAGTATATCCTAATCTCTCCCAAAGGAAACATAAGAGCCTCTATAGGCAAGTTCTAAAAGAGTTCAATACATAATATAATCTTTTCAAAACATAGGTGGAGAGATTCTAATCAAACACAAAGTAGAGGAAATAAAGATCTTCGCCGTCTCTCAGACGACCCACAACTCACTTCAGAGCACCTGGACCTGTATCTGAAAAACAAGAGATATATACGGAATGAGAACCCCGGGCCCATGGGTTCCCAGTACGGTAAAAGTGCCAAATAAATACAATGCACTGCAATAAAAACTCACCAAGCATCCTAAACTCCTTTTCACCAAGTATCCAGCCTAGATTCTCACTAATCTATAAATAGGCATCTGTCGTAAGGGAATACTAAATCTAGATCACATCTCATATGACTCCCAACTCGCTGACTCTCCCACGAATCAGATTTCAGAATCATAAACAAAGCCATCATCAGTCGTGCTGTCTCAGCAATTCTATATCAATATATCATGCCCTCCCTGGAACTAGTGAAACCACATCACTGCGTCTACCCAGGGAGCTCAAATCATCTCAACTAATGATCACCATCATCATGCAATCGCTTCATCAATTCATCTCATCAAGAACAGCCCTCAACCTCCACCGACACCAACATGAGGGGCCTCTCAGTTGTACAAACACAAGCAATACAGGCAAGTAATACACAATTAGGGTACAAGTAGAACAAGTAGCACATAATCAGGTAACTTAGCATATATAATGTAGAAATCCAAAACAAATAGGCAAACCCAAACAATTCAAACATATGCAAATGATGAATGCCTGCCCTATGGCTGATGATATCATCTGTCGGTTATCAAGCCAACCCGACATGTCCGGTAGCTAACCCGGGCACAGTCTCTCTGTTGCGTATTAATATCATTAGAGGGAATATGTGCCCTGTCACCATTAGAGGGTATCTGCGCCCTGTCGCCATTAGAGGGTATCGGTGCCCTGTCACCCTTACAACCAGAGAGAAAACACAAGCATGCTTACATTCAACATTTTTCATCATTATTCATTTATCATATTCGTTAATTTATCATATATGCCTTTATACTCAGCCATAATCCATAATGGCTTTGCCGTAACTCGGCAATAACTCAGCCACCCGGCTCACAGTTCAATCCAGAACTAGCCAATTTATCAACATGGCTCCGCCGTATCCGGCAAGAACTCAGCCATCCGGCTCATGGTCCAATCAAGAACCAACCATTTATCAATAAATATAGCCCTTCGGCTCATGGCATACACGGTACTTCCACCGCCATCCTCCATATCTCATATAATCATATCTGATCATCATTGATCATAACCTTTTCCCTTGCTTCACTCGCAAGTTACCACATCCCCTAGCTCCATCCTCATTGCTAGGCATACCATAATGATTTGATACATAAGGGGTGAGATCGGAGGCTTAAAAGTATGAGGTTTGGCTTTAAAAACTCAAAAATCAACTTTGGCATGAAAATAGGGCCACGCGTACGCGCACTCCACGCGCACGCGTGGATGGCCAAAAACTCATCGACGCGCAAGCGTCATACGCGCGAACGCGCGGGTTGAAAAATATCCAAACGGCGCGCAAGCGTCAGCCACGCATACGCGTGGGTGCTCTTGCGCCCAGGCACAAAACTGGCACGACCCTAGCACAACTCTCTGGAAAATAGCTGGGCATTTGGTACAGCGCATCGACGCGCCCGCGCACACCACGCGCACGCGTGGATGGTGCTTTCTGGAAGAACGGCGCGCACGCGCCAGGTGCGCCTACGCGCGTAGGGTCGTTCTGCTAAAAATTTTCTAAGTTAAAAGCTGCAGAATTTATAGATTCAACCCCCAATCTTCCGACGGACATAACTCTCTCATTTTAAATTGTTTTTCACCCGTCCTTCGAACGGCATGGACATCCCGGATCCAATTTCATTTCTAAACAGATTTGACAGAAAACAGAGATCCGTAGTCCAGGTTATGTCCCGTCAAAGTATGCCCCAAAACCATGTTTCCATACAAAACTACAAAGTGCCATTTTCAAAACAAGTCATTTTCAACTCTTTTCAAAATCAATCAAAACATGCCAATTTCAGCCTTTTCTTTGAAATCAATCAAAATATACCAAAATCAACATCAAGCCTCCTCAACTTGCACGTTGACACTTTCTCAAACTCAAACACATTTACATATCATATACTCTTTCTCATGCCAAATTTCAACAACACTATTTCCAATCAACCATCATTATACATAATCAATATCGTACTCACTATCACGTGGCTTTACCCACAAATCAACCTTAATCATTCCTCAAGCATATATCACGACAAACATATCTCTAATGCATCATCATACCATCAAGGCATCAATAATCATAATCACATATATGACCATATAATATATCTCAACCAAAACCAACATACCTCATCTATATAATTGCACCCAAATTTACCAAATCCCATACCTCAACTCCTCAAACCTTATTATTCAATAACCAACCCAATCATTCATATATTCATTATCTGAAATTCATCCAATCACTTGTGTCATCATACAATGCACACATCAACTTACCTTTCTTACCTTTTTTCGGCCTCCGGCCCAAAATCCACGGCCTCCGGCCCAATATCATAATTTAAATGCATAAACCACAAATCAATACTCATTACCCAGTACATCAAATTCTCAATACACCAAGCATACAAGGCCACACAATTCTCAACCCAAATCATTAATTCACATTACATACCAACTATGCATATTAGCACCAACCATTTACACAATCCAAACTTAATCCTAGGGGCATCTAGCCTAGGAATTCTCATCACAACACACGGTACTTAAATGAAACTTAAACCGTACCTCTTGTAGCCAAACCAATTGAGCCTCTTCTTTGGAAGTCTTCACCAACCTTAGCTCCAAGCCTCACCAAAGCTCCTCAAGCAATACCAATCTCCCAATTGTGCACCAACATCACCAAATACACTAACATAACCAATATCACATACATACATCAACCTAGGGCTCATAAAAATGACAAGTCACAAGGGTTTGAGCACTTCTTAGCTCAGCCCATATGAAGTAGGGATAGAACCCACTTAGAATCCATGTTGGAGTATCCCTAAACACCCAAAATCACAAGATTTCAACACTAATTACCCAAAAACGTGTAACAGTGGGGAATTTCGAAAACTGGGCAGAGATGAATGGAAGACTCACCACAAAACTTAGATAGAATTGTAGAGGATGAGAAGAGCGACGCATGGCCGCAAACGGCTCGTCAATCGGAGCTCCGTAGCTCAAGTTATGGTGGTTTGAAGATCAAAGAGAGTTAGGTTTTCTCTCTTCTCTTCTCTCTTCCCAATTTCAGCGCCCAACACCCCTTCTTTAGGGAAAAATGAGCTGAAATGCTCATAACTAATGTTTATATATGTTGGGTCTTGGGCCCACTTAGGCCCGGTTCACTTATTTTTGCCCATTGGCCCAATTTTTGGCCAAAACCTTTAAGATTAGCGCTCTAAATTGCACTTTAAATATTTCTACCTTCCCTAATTATAGTTCCTCATTTATTAATATTATTTACCCATAATCAATTTCCTCAGCTGTAGTACCAGACAGATCTCAGCCGGTACTGCCGGTCAAAATTCCACTGCGCGCTTTTACGCAGAAAACTATGTTTTTCGACTCGGAAAAATTCACTGAATCCAAATATCATATTTGAATTATCAAATTCCAATTGCAAAATCTTCCAACCATATTCGCTCTTATTTAACTTATTATTTAATTAATTTCGGTTAGACCGGGTATTACATTAATGTAACACCCTAACTACCAAAGCTCACGCTTCCGGCTGCGCAACTCTGATAGCTCGGGCATTACGACGACACTTATACTATTTAATACTAAAATATGAGCCTGTTTAAAACTTTAAACCGTGATACCGCTCCAAAAATACTTTCGTTCGATAACGTACATCTATAAATACCATACAACTTACAACAACTCATAAAGAGTACATCCATATATATATACATAAATACATATAAATAACTTTACAAGCATTAACCAATACAATTTCTATCCCTCTTACAGATTATATCAAGATAAAGGCGAGGGTACAATAAACCATAACTAAAACAATACAGAGCATCACAACAACAATTAAATAAGCTCTTCGTAACTTCTGCGCCCATATCCTGAAAGGGGAAAAATGTAGGGGGGTGAGAACATCATCCTCGAAAGGGTTCTCAGTAGAGGGTTTTTGGGAATTACTGTAATAGGATACATGAAGATAAACCGTACCAGTGATTAATAACCTTCTTATGCCTCTTTTCAAAAACACAATTTTCAATAAACGTAAAGTCAAAAATCTTTACTGAAAGAGGAACCATTCAATTCTCAAAACTCAAAAGCCCTTTCAAAAAGGTTTATTTATACTGAACCAAAATAGCCTTTCATATCCTTCCAAACCGAAAACACGAACAAAACCAACCATCGGTCTACCTCATTTCAACCACGGCCCTAGGCCCAAACAATCCAACCATCAACCAATCACCACAATTCAACAGAGTCCCAGTAGCAAACACAAATAGGAAGTTCAAGCACCAACAAACAGTTATTACAAGTAGAACAGTTAGCAATTAATCACATAGGCAAACCAAGTATAATATGCACACCCAACCAATGTCACACAAATGCATATGATGCATGCCTGTCCCTAGTGGCTGATGATATCATCTGTCGGTTATAGAGCCAACCCGACAAGTCCTGGTAGCTAACCATTGGACTGTCCCTCTGTCGTGCATCCCCAACTCGAGTTATACTCATCATAAACTTGATCATAATCATGATCCATATCCATCACCCTCACTGGTGAATATTTATCCATCACCATCACTGGTGAATATTTATGGGGGCGAGCTCATCCGGGCCTTTCACAGTGCCCGGCCACACTTACGACATAGGGTCAACAGAGTATCAAGTCTCGACCTGGAGCACGTGGTGGCTAGCCACTGCTACTACCCAGGGAAACTCGTATCTCAGATAGTGGAAGTGCAACATTCATATTTATCAATGATTCAGCATAAACATGCAATCAATCTCATCCATGGATCAACATCCATCTCAGCCATCCGGCTCACGGTTCATTCCAAAACCAGCCAATATTCATATCATACACAGCCATTCCGGCTCACGGTTCAATCCAGAACCAATCAATATTGATAATCACACACAGCCATTTCGGCTCACGGTTCAATCCAAAACCAGCCAATATTCATAATCATACATAGCCATTCCGGCTCATAATAAAACAGCACTTCCACCATTCAAAATCATCAGATTTATGAAATCAGCATTTAAGCCATAAATCATTTTCTCAATTCATTTCACTTTGAAATCAAGTTTCAACTCTTTTCAGCCTTGGCTTTAGAAATCTCGTTTCTCAAATCATCTCAGGCTCATAAGCCAAATTTACTCAAAGTGAGTTCCCTTTTTAAAACAAAGCCGCTCTCAGCATCCTCATTCCAAGACTTCCAAAACCATGGGAAGTTAAAGATTCAATTTGGGAACAATCAAAATCGCCCATCCCACAATGGGATTTTATAACAAGGTTCCTCGGCAGAGTCCCAAGTCTTTAGGGAAGGTCAACTTATATAAATTCCTTAAAATTCATTGAAACCTTTAAAATCATAGATTCCCGGTTCAAGTAAATAAAACTGAATTTATTATGAAACCGATCATACAAAATCACAAGTTCCAACTCGGTCCAAAAATCAACTCATTTGAAACGGAACCGGTTCATTTGAATCAAACCACTTTCAGGTTTCTTTTTGGAACCCATTTTTCTAACTCTTCCAAAATGCCTCAAACTTGATTACTCAATCAAAAGTCTAAATTCCTTTAAAATCACTAAAAGCTCCTTTTTATATTGAAATCAATATTAGAGCATCATTCTTTCCTTCAGTGATTCAAACTGTACAAATAGTTCGTTTCTAAATAAGCTGAACTCAACGCATAAAGTTCATTAAATAGATTAAGCTTGAAAACATAAATATTCTCTTAATAAATCAATTAATACAATTTCTCAAATCCAACCCTTTTTAAATAACTTTACAAACAAGAGTAGGATTTTGTAGAAATTTCGGCAGCACCTCCCCTAAAACTTGGACTTTTGCCACCCGGTTCGGGTCCCAACTAAACCGTTTCTCATTCCTCTTCAACAGCTCAAAACCAGAAATCAATTCAAAACAAGCTAAATCCAACAGTCGCCTCAATGGCCTACCTCAAGGAAACCATTTCAAAAATCAACTCAATATCAACCGATTTAACTCATTTGTAAAGCTTTAAAGAATCGGTTCAGCAATAAATCATTTATCAAAACCAGAGCAATTAAAGCAACCCAGGCTGAATTTCAAGAGCATTCTATCTTTCACATCATCAAAATAATTGACTCAATTCAAACCAATCCTCAACGGATTAAACTCATTTTAAATATTTAAAGAATCAACTTCAAACATTACATTTCACAAGCCACACAACAATTCAGCCAAGCCAACATCCATAATCATTCGAGTCAATCAAATAATACATAAGGCAGATACAATCACTAATTACACCATATCTCACATCAGTATCCATATGTAATAATTCCAATAATAAACTGTAGTTTTCGGAAAGCGCCCCTACCTCAAAACGCAATTCCATAACCCAAACGCCTCACTGAGTCCTTTTTGTCCTCAACTCGAAATCACCGGCAATCAAAACCTCGGCTCTACTTGTTACCCTCAAAATCAGAAACAGCTACAAGCGGCATAAGCAAACCGGATTCTAACTCCTAACACAATAATACCGCAAGACCTTAATATACATAACAAGACATTAACGCGGAGGTTTCGAAACGTAAAATACTCACTGAATTAACAAAACAGCCGCAGTTCCATATCAACCTGGTAGCGGCTCCGTCAGCCGCCTCAAGCGGCAGCGGCAATATAAGACTCCGACAACCGCGACTGCACAACAACGTCATGACGATAAAGACCCATGAATAGAAAGGAATGAAGACCAAAGGCAAGGACCCTTACCGGCAGTGGTTTTCCGGTGGCTAAGCTGCATTCTCCGGCAGCAGAAACGGCAAAAGCCTCGGCAGTGGTTTTAGCAGCGGTGGTAAGAACAGCAACCCATGGGTGACGGCAACGCGGCTCCACCACCAGTGACCGAGGAGCGTGACAGAGGCGTTTCCCCCACTCAATGGCGTCCTCTCCTTCAAACCGGATCGGGGCAGACCTCCAGTAGTGGCGAGGCAGCAACTTCGAACAGCAAGCCACGGTGATGGAGGGCTTCGGCGATGGTGGAAGGGCAGCGGAGGACCCGCGACGGCGGAGGTACTACTGCAGAACAAGATCCCCCTTCCGCCGATCTCTCTCCCTCTCCTATTCGAGCTTCTCTCTTCGGCCCTCCGTGGATGACGAGGACTCAGATTCCACGGTGAGGAGGACAACGGCGCGAGCATCACAGCGGCGGCAGCGAGCTAGTCCGCGACGAGGAGGACGGCAAAAGCCCCACGCTCAGCCTCTCCCTCTCTCCGACGCTACCCTCTGCGAACATCCTCTTGTCGCGGAACGGCGGCAGCACTGCGGATGGCCACTCGTAGGGCCGGTGACGGCGACGCGACGGCAGTGATGAAGCCCGACGCGCCGGCGCGGCCTCCTTTCTCCTCTCCTCTTCTTCTCCTTCGGACATCGTGCACCGTGGGTGTTGTGCTTCTGATTCCCCCTCATCTTCTTTTCTGTTTCTGTTTTCCTTTTCCATCATGGAAAAGAAACGCTGCTGCTGAGTTAGGAAGAAGGGGGTTTCGGCTGCAGCTGGGGCATGGGGAAAACAATGGGTTACTGGGTCATGGGTTAGGGTTTTAGGGTTAGGGGTAAATTGGTAATTTCACTTAAAATTGGGAATAATATAGTAATTGAAACCCAAATTAAATCCAACACTAATTATATATAGAAAATACTATTTGCTCACCAATTTCACAAATTATTTTCAATAAAATGCCCAAATCTAAAAATTAGAAATAGTATACTTAATTTCTTCATTTTCCAAAATAGCAGTAATAATAATATTTAAAATATTATTTATCTAATCCAATTCATATAAAATCCTTATTATTTCATAACTATCAACCTTATACTTTAAATATAGAAAATAATCCAATAATTATAAAATTGGATAATAATCATAACTTATCTCAAATCCAATAAATCAAAACTTGCCTTAATTATCTTTAATAAAATAATCCCTGAAATTAAGGCTATAAATAACTGTATGATTTGAGACTTACGCATAAAAAGACTTTTCAAAGGTTCTGGGTCTTACATTCTACCCACCTTATAAAAATTTTCGCCCTCGAAAATTGATACAAAATGAAAGAAATCTCATAGCAGTTCATCCTTAAACACATTTATGGAAGAAGCAAAAATATCTCAAAATATAAACATATATACAGTTTTCAAGTACTTTGATTGTCATAAGCATAAGGATGTAAAGGTAGGAGTGTGTTTGCAAAGCAAACGTTACAAGGTAGGCTCAATGCAAAAGATAACATGGGTCAATCATGTGATAGCAGGGCAAAGCATCAAAGGCTATAAAACAGGATGGGGTTAAAATGACGTGCTTAACATCTGCAAACTAATATCATATCAACCTCAAAGTTTCAACTTTCCAATTCCATCAAGCACCTTACAAACCCCAAATTTGATCACAAGCCTGACAATCACAAACCCGTTCGCAAGGAACAAAATGCCCACAACTCATACGTTGCACACCTACCGCTTCAACTTCCGTATACACATCACATCTTAAAGAACTAACGTATCGCGTTACTACGTCTACAAGTCGCACGTGATACCAAAACAATTCTCGAGTCTACTCAGAAGAATATGAGATCTTAGAAAGGAGAGACGGATGTCAAAGACAATAGTCATAGATTTGAAAGGATATATCCAATCCCAGATAAACATGGATGTTCAAGCAATAAAGTTTGCTAGACATAATTCAATTGACAACTTCAAAGATAACCCTTAGATCAAAGAAGTTCAATAGGATCAACAAGAAGATAACCAGCGCATCAGCTTGAAACAAACTCAAACTGAGTCGATGAAGTATGAGGTTTACAAAAGAGAATATCTCAAACCCAAGGCAAAGCTCACAAAACTCAAGGGCATGATTAAAAATACTTCTGAATACATTGTTCTTAAAAGAATCGAAAACTTGCAGGAAAATCATCTCGCAGTCTAAAAGAAAAGTTAAGCAACAAATATCCTTCAAGAGAGTAACAAAAGCATAAATGTGGCTTTACTTCAATACAATTCCATGTTTAAGTAGATTTTGTAGAGTTCCAAAAACAAATGCACACAACTTTGGCTAAGAGCTAAAATATTTCCTCAAATATTTTAGAAAGATAATTAAATGCACAACTTAACCAAAAGCAGTTCATAAAAACTCGGAAGTAATTAGATGCTTGTTCAAAATTCTCAAAATTTCATATTCAAACAAGCATGTATAACATTTATAGCAAGTACGAAAGAGGAAGTTAAACTCTTTTTAGAAAAGAAACTCCGAAGTAAAAATTTGCTTACAATTTGGTAAAGGAAATAAGTGGTGCGTTACAAACGAATCGGTTTCCACTAAACAATGAAGTTCTCCAAAACCTCATTTAAAATAGCGCATGCCGATTTTTAAATTAACTTCATCAATATTGAACAATGGTTTCAATCTAAATCAAGCAACAGAAAATAAATTCCGTTTAATATTTCTTCAAAGAGAATTCAAAATTCTTTTAAAAGGTTCAAAATAAGACTCCAAAAGTGTTCTTGAAATCACCATCTCAGAAGAACATTCAAGAAGTTTAAGATGCACTAAAAAGGAGTCAAGCCTTGCAAGAAAGGATCTTAATTTAAAGTAGTTCAAACAAGTTCCACTAGACATGAAACATTAAACAAGTTTTAAATTGATCCAAAAGAATACAAAAGTCATAGAAAAGACAACTCAATCATTTGTAATTTCTCAAGGATAAATTTTTGACTAAAAATTCTTGTAAAGACAATGAGAGAATAAACGATGCACGAAATTGAAACAAATCAAGCTGACTCACATAAGAGTGAGATTCACACAAGAGGAAAAACCAAGATCAATGGCAATATCCACAAAATGTAAAAGATTAGTCAAAAATAAAGTAAAGTATGACATCCATAGGGATGAAAGGTTAAATAGAGAATTTAGCCTGTTCATAGGAAGAAAGCTATGAGTCCAACACTTTCAAAAGAACAACCATGGCACAAACCATATAGCATGCTAAATCAAACTCAATACAAAATAAGTTAGGTAAAGCTTATCAAACGAAACTCAATCGAGACAAAAGTGGTAAATCCTTTCTTTTCAAAATTTTGAAAAATATTCAAATACATAATCAAATGAAGATGTGCATTAGAGCTATAGTAGAATTACTAGAAAGTCAAATTGTATTTTTAGTAAATGCAGTTTCGCAAACCAGTAAAAGTACAGGCAAGGTATTAGAAAGAAATAGTTGTTAAACTGTATAAATAAATTTCAAAGTCTCATACATAGAAAAGTATATATCTAATCAACATCAATTTATAAAATCTCAAAAGTGGTTGTGATCACTATCCAGTAAGAGAAAAACTGAATCAACAATTTCTCAAAGAATGGAATCAGAACCCGGAGTTAAAAGTCACAGCACATTAAGACAAGTTCAAGGCTATATCAAAGAATACTTAAATCAAGAAGAACTCAAACAGAGGAAGATAGATGCAACAAGGATCTTAAACCAGAATATGCACTTAAGGTCAAACAAGAATGCATATGGATAGAGGAATAGAGTTGAAAAATCAAACTACTTCTCAAAAGGACTAGCAAACAAGAACTTCAAGTTAGGATATAAAAGAACGGGTCGACTCGAACAAAATTCAAGATACACAACTGAATAGCCTCGAGAAATAGTTTCCAACTTTTCCAAAACCCGCGATTCGCTTTACTCAAAACTCGCATATCATCTATGATAACCCATTAGTACTTTCATTTACATATTTCACTAGTATTAAGCCGGCCAAACTTAATACCAAGAATTATGCAATGCAAGACTAGCGTTAATCAATAGACCGTCATGTGCATAAAGCTCTAATTTCTCGTCATTCGACAAGGCCTAATACATGACAAACACTCAGAGTATGCAACTGAAGCATAGTAAGTCCATTCCTCAGGCTCTACAGGAAGAACTGCTCTGATACCATAATGTAACACCCTAACTACCAAAGCTCACGCTTCCGGCTGCGCAACTCTGATAGCTCGGGCATTACGACGACACTTATACTATTTAATACTAAAATATGAGCCTGTTTAAAACTTTAAACCGTGATACCGCTCCAAAAATACTTTCGTTCGATAACGTACATCTATAAATACCATACAACTTACAACAACTCATAAAGAGTACATCCATATATATATACATAAATACATATAAATAACTTTACAAGCATTAACCAATACAATTTCTATCCCTCTTACAGATTATATCAAGATAAAGGCGAGGGTACAATAAACCATAACTAAAACAATACAGAGCATCACAACAACAATTAAATAAGCTCTTCGTAACTTCTGCGCCCATATCCTGAAAGGGGAAAAATGTAGGGGGGTGAGAACATCATCCTCGAAAGGGTTCTCAGTAGAGGGTTTTTGGGAATTACTGTAATAGGATACATGAAGATAAACCGTACCAGTGATTAATAACCTTCTTATGCCTCTTTTCAAAAACACAATTTTCAATAAACGTAAAGTCAAAAATCTTTACTGAAAGAGGAACCATTCAATTCTCAAAACTCAAAAGCCCTTTCAAAAAGGTTTATTTATACTGAACCAAAATAGCCTTTCATATCCTTCCAAACCGAAAACACGAACAAAACCAACCATCGGTCTACCTCATTTCAACCACGGCCCTAGGCCCAAACAATCCAACCATCAACCAATCACCACAATTCAACAGAGTCCCAGTAGCAAACACAAATAGGAAGTTCAAGCACCAACAAACAGTTATTACAAGTAGAACAGTTAGCAATTAATCACATAGGCAAACCAAGTATAATATGCACACCCAACCAATGTCACACAAATGCATATGATGCATGCCTGTCCCTAGTGGCTGATGATATCATCTGTCGGTTATAGAGCCAACCCGACAAGTCCTGGTAGCTAACCATTGGACTGTCCCTCTGTCGTGCATCCCCAACTCGAGTTATACTCATCATAAACTTGATCATAATCATGATCCATATCCATCACCCTCACTGGTGAATATTTATCCATCACCATCACTGGTGAATATTTATGGGGGCGAGCTCATCCGGGCCTTTCACAGTGCCCGGCCACACTTACGACATAGGGTCAACAGAGTATCAAGTCTCGACCTGGAGCACGTGGTGGCTAGCCACTGCTACTACCCAGGGAAACTCGTATCTCAGATAGTGGAAGTGCAACATTCACATTTATCAATGATTCAGCATAAACATGCAATCAATCTCATCCATGGATCAACATCCATCTCAGCCATCCGGCTCACGGTTCATTCCAAAACCAGCCAATATTCATATCATACACAGCCATTCCGGCTCACGGTTCAATCCAGAACCAATCAATATTGATAATCACACACAGCCATTCCGGCTCACGGTTCAATCCAAAACCAGCCAATATTCATAATCATACATAGCCATTCCGGCTCATAATAAAACAGCACTTCCACCATTCAAAATCATCAGATTTATGAAATCAGCATTTAAGCCATAAATCATTTTCTCAATTCATTTCACTTTGAAATCAAGTTTCAACTCTTTTCAGCCTTGGCTTTAGAAATCTCGTTTCTCAAATCATCTCAGGCTCATAAGCCAAATTTACTCAAAGTGAGTTCCCTTTTTAAAACAAAGCCGCTCTCAGCATCCTCATTCCAAGACTTCCAAAACCATGGGAAGTTAAAGATTCAATTTGGGAACAATCAAAATCGCCCATCCCACAATGGGATTTTATAACAAGGTTCCTCGGCAGAGTCCCAAGTCTTTAGGGAAGGTCAACTTATATAAATTCCTTAAAATTCATTGAAACCTTTAAAATCATAGATTCCCGGTTCAAGTAAATAAAACTGAATTTATTATGAAACCGATCATACAAAATCACAAGTTCCAACTCGGTCCAAAAATCAACTCATTTGAAACGGAACCGGTTCATTTGAATCAAACCACTTTCAGGTTTCTTTTTGGAACCCATTTTTCTAACTCTTCCAAAATGCCTCAAACTTGATTACTCAATCAAAAGTCTAAATTCCTTTAAAATCACTAAAAGCTCCTTTTTATATTGAAATCAATATTAGAGCATCATTCTTTCCTTCAGTGATTCAAACTGTACAAATAGTTCGTTTCTAAATAAGCTGAACTCAACGCATAAAGTTCATTAAATAGATTAAGCTTGAAAACATAAATATTCTCTTAATAAATCAATTAATACAATTTCTCAAATCCAACCCTTTTTAAATAACTTTACAAACAAGAGTAGGATTTTGTAGAAATTTCGGCAGCACCTCCCCTAAAACTTGGACTTTTGCCACCCGGTTCGGGTCCCAACTAAACCGTTTCTCATTCCTCTTCAACAGCTCAAAACCAGAAATCAATTCAAAACAAGCTAAATCCAACAGTCGCCTCAATGGCCTACCTCAAGGAAACCATTTCAAAAATCAACTCAATATCAACCGATTTAACTCATTTGTAAAGCTTTAAAGAATCGGTTCAGCAATAAATCATTTATCAAAACCAGAGCAATTAAAGCAACCCAGGCTGAATTTCAAGAGCATTCTATCTTTCACATCATCAAAATAATTGACTCAATTCAAACCAATCCTCAACGGATTAAACTCATTTTAAATATTTAAAGAATCAACTTCAAACATTACATTTCACAAGCCACACAACAATTCAGCCAAGCCAACATCCATAATCATTCGAGTCAATCAAATAATACATAAGGCAGATACAATCACTAATTACACCATATCTCACATCAGTATCCATATGTAATAATTCCAATAATAAACTGTAGTTTTCGGAAAGCGCCCCTACCTCAAAACGCAATTCCATAACCCAAACGCCTCACTGAGTCCTTTTTGTCCTCAACTCGAAATCACCGGCAATCAAAACCTCGGCTCTACTTGTTACCCTCAAAATCAGAAACAGCTACAAGCGGCATAAGCAAACCGGATTCTAACTCCTAACACAATAATACCGCAAGACCTTAATATACATAACAAGACATTAACGCGGAGGTTTCGAAACGTAAAATACTCACTGAATTAACAAAACAGCCGCAGTTCCATATCAACCTGGTAGCGGCTCCGTCAGCCGCCTCAAGCGGCAGCGGCAATATAAGACTCCGACAACCGCGACTGCACAACAACGTCATGACGATAAAGACCCATGAATAGAAAGGAATGAAGACCAAAGGCAAGGACCCTTACCGGCAGTGGTTTTCCGGTGGCTAAGCTGCATTCTCCGGCAGCAGAAACGGCAAAAGCCTCGGCAGTGGTTTTAGCAGCGGTGGTAAGAACAGCAACCCATGGGTGACGGCGACGCGGCTCCACCACCAGTGACCGAGGAGCGTGACAGAGGCGTTTCCCCCACTCAATAGCGTCCTCTCCTTCAAACCGGATCGGGGCAGACCTCCAGTAGTGGCGAGGCAGCAACTTCGAATAGCAAGCCACGGTGATGGAGGGCTTCGGCGATGGTGGAAGGGCAGCGGAGGACCCGCGACGGCGGAGGTACTACTGCAGAACAAGATCCCCCTTCCGCCGATCTCTCTCCCTCTCCTATTCGAGCTTCTCTCTTCGGCCCTCCGTGGATGACGAGGACTCAGATTCCACGGTGAGGAGGACAACGGCGCGAGCATCACAGCGGCGGCGGCGAGCTAGTCCGCGACGAGGAGGACGGCAAAACCCCACGCTCAGCCTCTCCCTCTCTCCGACGCTACCCTCTGCGAACATCCTCTTGTCGCGGAACGGCGGCAGCACTGCGGATGGCCACTCGTAGGGCCGGTGACGGCGACGCGACGGCAGTGATGAAGCCCGACGCGCCGGCGCGGCCTCCTTTCTCCTCTCCTCTTCTTCTCCTTCGGACATCGTGCACCGTGGGTGTTGTGCTTCTGATTCCCCCTCATCTTCTTTTCTGTTTCTGATACCGCAAGACCTTAATATACATAACAAGACATTAACGCGGAGGTTTCGAAACGTAAAATACTCACTGAATTAACAAAACAGCCGCAGTTCCATATCAACCTGGTAGCGGCTCCGTCAGCCGCCTCAAGCGGCAGCGGCAATATAAGACTCCGACAACCGCGACTGCACAACAACGTCATGACGATAAAGACCCATGAATAGAAAGGAATGAAGACCAAAGGCAAGGACCCTTACCGGCAGTGGTTTTCCGGTGGCTAAGCTGCATTCTCCGGCAGCAGAAACGGCAAAAGCCTCGGCAGTGGTTTTAGCAGCGATGGTAAGAACAGCAACCCATGGGTGACGGCGACGCGGCTCCACCACCAGTGACCGAGGAGCGTGACAGAGGCGTTTCCCCCACTCAATGGCGTCCTCTCCTTCAAACCGGATCGGGGCAGACCTCCAGTAGTGGCGAGGCAGCAACTTCGAACAGCAAGCCACGGTGATGGAGGGCTTCGGCGATGGTGGAAGGGCAGCGGAGGACCCGCGACGGCGGAGGTACTACTGCAGAACAAGATCCCCCTTCCGCCGATCTCTCTCCCTCTCCTATTCGAGCTTCTCTCTTCGGCCCTCCGTGGATGACGAGGACTCAGATTCCACGGTGAGGAGGACAACGGCGCGAGCATCACAGCGGCGGCGGCGAGCTAGTCCGCGACGAGGAGGACGGCAAAAGCCCCACGCTCAGCCTCTCCCTCTCTCCGACGCTATCCTCTGCGAACATCCTCTTGTCGCGGAACGGCGGCAGCACTGCGGATGGCCACTCGTAGGGCCGGTGACGGCGACGCGACGGCAGTGATGAAGCCCGACGCGCCGGCGCGGCCTCCTTTCTCCTCTCCTCTTCTTCTCCTTCGGACATCGTGCACCGTGGGTGTTGTGCTTCTGATTCCCCCTCATCTTCTTTTCTGTTTCTGTTTTCCTTTTCCATCATGGTAAAGAAACGCTGCTGCTGAGTTAGGAAGAAGGGGGTTTCGGCTGCAGCTGGGGCATGGGGAAAACAATGGGTTACCGGGTCATGGGTTAGGGTTTTAGGGTTAGGGGTAAATTGGTAATTTCACTTAAAATTGGGAATAATATAGTAATTGAAACCCAAATTAAATCCAACACTAATTATATATAGAAAATACTATTTGCTCACCAATTTCACAAATTATTTTCAATAAAATGCCCAAATCTAAAAATTAGAAATAGTATACTTAATTTCTTCATTTTCCAAAATAGCAGTAATAATAATATTTAAAATATTATTTATCTAATCCAATTCATATAAAATCCTTATTATTTCATAACTATCAACCTTATACTTTAAATATAGAAAATAATCCAATAATTATAAAATTGGATAATAATCATAACTTATCTCAAATCCAATAAATCAAAACTTGCCTTAATTATCTTTAATAAAATAATCCCTGAAATTAAGGCTATAAATAACTGTATGATTTGAGACTTACGCATAAAAAGACTTTTCAAAGGTTCTGGGTCTTACATTCTACCCACCTTATAAAAATTTTCGCCCTCGAAAATTGATACAAAATGAAAGAAATCTCATAGCAGTTCACCCTTAAACACATTTATGGAAGAAGCAAAAATATCTCAAAATATAAACATATATACAGTTTTCAAGTACTTTGATTGTCATAAGCATAAGGATGTAAAGGTAGGAGTGTGTTTGCAAAGCAAACGTTACAAGGTAGGCTCAATGCAAAAGATAACATGGGTCAATCATGTGATAGCAGGGCAAAGCATCAAAGGCTATAAAACAGGATGGGGTTAAAATGACGTGCTTAACATCTGCAAACTAATATCATATCAACCTCAAAGTTTCAACTTTCCAATTCCATCAAGCACCTTACAAACCCCAAATTTGATCACAAGCCTGACAATCACAAACCCGTTCGCAAGGAACAAAATGCCCACAACTCATACGTTGCACACCTACCGCTTCAACTTCCGTATACACATCACATCTTAAAGAACTAACGTATCGCGTTACTACGTCTACAAGTCGCACGTGATACCAAAACAATTCTCGAGTCTACTCAGAAGAATATGAGATCTTAGAAAGGAGAGACGGATGTCAAAGACAATAGTCATAGATTTGAAAGGATATATCCAATCCCAGATAAACATGGATGTTCAAGCAATAAAGTTTGCTAGACATAATTCAATTGACAACTTCAAAGATAACCCTTAGATCAAAGAAGTTCAATAGGATCAACAAGAAGATAACCAGCGCATCAGCTTGAAACAAACTCAAACTGAGTCGATGAAGTATGAGGTTTACAAAAGAGAATATCTCAAACCCAAGGCAAAGCTCACAAAACTCAAGGGCATGATTAAAAATACTTCTGAATACATTGTTCTTAAAAGAATCGAAAACTTGCAGGAAAATCATCTCGCAGTCTAAAAGAAAAGTTAAGCAACAAATATCCTTCAAGAGAGTAACAAAAGCATAAATGTGGCTTTACTTCAATACAATTCCATGTTTAAGTAGATTTTGTAGAGTTCCAAAAACAAATGCACACAACTTTGGCTAAGAGCTAAAATATTTCCTCAAATATTTTAGAAAGATAATTAAATGCACAACTTAACCAAAAGCAGTTCATAAAAACTCGGAAGTAATTAGATGCTTGTTCAAAATTCTCAAAATTTCATATTCAAACAAGCATGTATAACATTTATAGCAAGTACGAAAGAGGAAGTTAAACTCTTTTTAGAAAAGAAACTCCGAAGTAAAAATTTGCTTACAATTTGGTAAAGGAAATAAGTGGTGCGTTACAAACGAATCGGTTTCCACTAAACAATGAAGTTCTCCAAAACCTCATTTAAAATAGCGCATGCCGATTTTTAAATTAACTTCATCAATATTGAACAATGGTTTCAATCTAAATCAAGCAACAGAAAATAAATTCCGTTTAATATTTCTTCAAAGAGAATTCAAAATTCTTTTAAAAGGTTCAAAATAAGACTCCAAAAGTGTTCTTGAAATCACCATCTCAGAAGAACATTCAAGAAGTTTAAGATGCACTAAAAAGGAGTCAAGCCTTGCAAGAAAGGATCTTAATTTAAAGTAGTTCAAACAAGTTCCACTAGACATGAAACATTAAACAAGTTTTAAATTGATCCAAAAGAATACAAAAGTCATAGAAAAGACAACTCAATCATTTGTAATTTCTCAAGGATAAATTTTTGACTAAAAATTCTTGTAAAGACAATGAGAGAATAAACGATGCACGAAATTGAAACAAATCAAGCTGACTCACATAAGAGTGAGATTCACACAAGAGGAAAAACCAAGATCAATGGCAATATCCACAAAATGTAAAAGATTAGTCAAAAATAAAGTAAAGTATGACATCCATAGGGATGAAAGGTTAAATAGAGAATTTAGCCTGTTCATAGGAAGAAAGCTATGAGTCCAACACTTTCAAAAGAACAACCATGGCACAAACCATATAGCATGCTAAATCAAACTCAATACAAAATAAGTTAGGTAAAGCTTATCAAACGAAACTCAATCGAGACAAAAGTGGTAAATCCTTTCTTTTCAAAATTTTGAAAAATATTCAAATACATAATCAAATGAAGATGTGCATTAGAGCTATAGTAGAATTACTAGAAAGTCAAATTGTATTTTTAGTAAATGCAGTTTCGCAAACCAGTAAAAGTACAGGCAAGGTATTAGAAAGAAATAGTTGTTAAACTGTATAAATAAATTTCAAAGTCTCATACATAGAAAAGTATATATCTAATCAACATCAATTTATAAAATCTCAAAAGTGGTTGTGATCACTATCCAGTAAGAGAAAAACTGAATCAACAATTTCTCAAAGAATGGAATCAGAACCCGGAGTTAAAAGTCACAGCACATTAAGACAAGTTCAAGGCTATATCAAAGAATACTTAAATCAAGAAGAACTCAAACAGAGGAAGATAGATGCAACAAGGATCTTAAACCAGCATATGCACTTAAGGTCAAACAAGAATGCATATGGATAGAGGAATAGAGTTGAAAAATCAAACTACTTCTCAAAAGGACTAGCAAACAAGAACTTCAAGTTAGGATATAAAAGAACGGGTCGACTCGAACAAAATTCAAGATACACAACTGAATAGCCTCGAGAAATAGTTTCCAACTTTTCCAAAACCCGCGATTCGCTTTACTCAAAACTCGCATATCATCTATGATAACCCATTAGTACTTTCATTTACATATTTCACTAGTATTAAGCCGGCCAAACTTAATACCAAGAATTATGCAATGCAAGACTAACAGCGTTAATCAATAGACCGTCATGTGCATAAAGCTCTAATTTCTCGTCATTCGACAAGGCCTAATACATGACAAACACTCAGAGTATGCAACTGAAGCATAGTAAGTCCATTCCTCAGGCTCTACAGGAAGAACTGCTCTGATACCATAATGTAACACCCTACCATACAGAGACTTATGCTTAAGTCATAATTCAGAGATGGCAAGGTATTACGACCTCTAAAACAAAAATTTAGTACGTATAGTAGTATGAATGATTGATTATAACTAGGAGCCTTGTAAAAAAAAAAGGGGTAAACAAAAACCGCAACTCGAAAGCGCAACACTCCGATCACTAACACAACGAGCAAAGGATAAGCTAACGCAAGATCATATATATAAAGAGTATCAAAAACAGGAATATCAAGACTCAAAATCCGGCTGCGAAGGTAACCGGTTCGAGCATAGCAATATATACATATAATAAAATAAGGAAAACCCCAAGGAAAACCCAAAGGGACACAAATACCGAAAACCTAATCTCCAAAATCCCCTCTAGAAGGAGTCATCACAGTTTGTATTATTTAATGGAGATAAAAGTATCTAAACAAGATATATAAATCAAGATAGAGTCCCGAGAACAAGAATCTTCGCTAATCCAGAAGTCCCCAGCATGCCTCAACGAGAAGCCTCGCGTCCTGCATCTGAAAACCACAAAATCCGCATGGGTGAGAACCAGAGGTCCCAGTACGGTAACAGCTTCCACATATATAATACATAATAATAGAGGAAAGCCGAAGGCAATCCTAGAACTTCCTCCAAAAAATATCAAAGCTTATAAACAAGCTAAACCGTAAGCGGCAACTAACTAAAGATCCTTCAGTCTAACTAATACTTCCCTTACTACTTCCTTCAGACCTCCCAACAACCAGCAGGAGTATAATATAGCAAACACAGTTATATCAGACAAGAGATTTACAAATAGGAACAAATAAGGCATTTAGGCAATTAGCAAGTAATATGCAGTCAAATAGGCAATCTCAAACAATTCATGTAGTATGCTTATGATGCATGCCTGTCCCTAGTGGCTGATGATATCATCTGTCGGTTATAGAGCCAACCCGACAAGTCCTGGTAGCTAGCCATTGGACTGTCCCTCTGTCGTGCATCCCCAACTCGAGTTATACTCATCATAAACTTGATCATAATCATGATCCATATCCATCACCCTCACTGGTGAATATTTATCCATCACCATCACTGGTGAATATTTATGGGGGCGAGCTCATCCGGGCCTTTCACAGTGCCCGGCCACACTTACGACATAGGGTCAAAAGAGCTTCGAGTCTCAACCTGGAGCACATGGTGGCTAGCCATTGCTACTACCCAGGGAAATCCTCATCTCCAATGGTAGAAGTGCAAACCTTCACAATTCAATCAACATCATATATGCATTTATACTTGGCCATAAACATGGCTCCGCCGTAACACGGCAATAATCTAGCCATCCGGCTCACGGTTAAATCCATAACCAGCCAATTCATTAACAATTACGGCCCTTCGGCCCATGGCACAACAAGCACTTCCACCGCCATTCTCCGCATCTCACATAATCATCTTTGATCCTCAATGATCATTCATTTTTCCCTTGCTTCACTCGCAAGTTACCACATTCACTAGCCCTTTTTCTCATGCTAGGCATATCATAATGATTTAAGACATAAGTGGTGAGATCGGAGGCTTAGAAGTATGAAATTTGGCTTTTAAAACTCAAAAATCAACTTTGGGATGAAAATAGGTCCACGCGTACGCGCACGCGTGGATGGCGCTTTCTCGAAGAACGGCGCGTACGCACCAAGTGCGCCTACGCGCGAGGGGTCATTCTGCTAAAAATTTTCTAAGTTAAAAGCTGCAGAATTTACAGATTCAAACCCCAATCTTCCGACGGACATAACTTCCTCATTTTAAATCGTTTTTCACCCGTTCTTCGAACGGCATGGACATCCCGGATCCAATTTCATTTCTAAACAGATTTGGCACAAATCAGAGATCCGTAGTCCAAGTTATGTCCCGTCAAAGTATGCCCAAAAACCATGTTTTCATACAAAACCACAAGGTGCCATTTTCAAAACAAGCCACTTTCAACTCTTTTCAAAATCAATCAAACATGCCAATTTCAACCCTTCTCTTTGAAATCATTCAAAATGTACCAAAATCAACAACAAGCCATCCTCAACTCACAGATTGACACTTTACCAAGGTTTCCAAAACCACATCCAACCATTTTAACACTTCTCAATCAAATGGCTAAAGGACAAACACAATATCATGTCATACATCCTTCCTCATCCCAATTTCCAATAATACCATTTCCAATTAACCATCATTATACATAATCAATATCATACTCACCATCAACATGGTACCACCCATCAATTCAACCTCAATCATCCATCAAGCATATATCACAACATGCATTTCTCATATTTCACACAATCAAGGCATCAATATTCATAATCACATATATGAACACATCATATATTTCAACCATTCAACAACACCAACAATTCAATGCCTATCTTAGGGCCTCTAGCCTAAGTATTTCCTACCACATTACATATTAGATACGGGAAACCAAAACCATACCTTAGCCGATTCCCCAAGCTCAACCGGAGCACTTCCAAACCACTTGTCCACAAGCTCTCAAGGTATCAACACCTCCAAGAACAGATTTTATCACACAAAACCCTCTTCCAAGCTTTCCAAAATCACCAATCAAGCTCCAATATTCACATATACACAACCTAAGCCACAATCATCATACCCATACACAACATCTCAATACCCAAACATCATAGAACAACAAATTATACTAGGGTTGAGAATCTTACCACACCCAAGGTCCAAGGAGACAAGATTAACCTTCTCCTTCAAGAGAGTTGGGTCCTATAACATCAAAGAACCCAAAATCTCAACATTTTTGCTCATGAAACTCGAAATCAAGGGCTGGAATTTCGAACAGTAAAACGTGGATTACCTCAAGATTGATTGTATGGGTTTTGTAGAGCTCTCCGCGGTGAACGCGTGGCCGCAAACGGAGCGGCAATCGGAGCTCTAGATCAAAAGTTATGGTGGTTTGAAGATCAAGTGAGAGAAGGAAGTTGAGAGAGTGTTCTTCCCCCTTCCATCTCAATTTTCAGCGTGTTTTGGTGTTGTGTGAGGAGAGAGAGTGCTGAAAACTAGGGTTTTGGTTTAGTTATGTTGGGCCAAGGGCCCACTTTGGGTCCGGTTGGTCCGGTTTGGCCCATTCGGTCCAATCTTGGTCCGATTTCTATAAAATTGGTACCGAAATTCTCGTCTCAATTTCCTCTATCACATTTAGCTATAAAAATAACATTTTTGGCTTTCTAGAATAAATTCTCATTTATGGGTTAATTAACCATTAATTAACCGGGTCTTACATTCTACCCACCTAATTGGGAATTTTGCCCACAAAATTCAAATTCAATTACCTGAGAATAAGTGCGGATAATCCGTTCGTATCTCCGACTCAAGTTCCCAAGTGTGTTCTTCAACACCGCCTCGACTCCAAGCCACTTTGACTAATGAAACCTCTTTTATATAAGTGTCGTCGTAATGTCCAAGCTATCAGAGTCGCGCAGCCGGAAGTGCGAGCTTTGGTAGTTAGGGTGTTACATTATGGTATCAGAGCAGTTCTTCCTGTAGAGCCTGAGGAATGGACTGACTATGCTTTAGTTGCATACTCTGAGTGTTTGTCATGTATTAGGTCTTGTCGAATGACGAGAATTAGAGCTTTATGCACATGACAGTCTATTGATTAACGCTGTTAGTCTTGCATTGCATAATTCCTGATATTAAGTTCGGCCGGCTTAATACTAGTGAAATATGTATATGAAAGCACTGATGGGTTATCATAGATGAAATCCTAGTTTTGAGTAAAGCGAATCGCGGGTTTTGGAAAAGTTGGAAACTACTTCTCGAGGCTATTCAGTTGTGTGTCTTGAATTCTGTTCGAGTTGACATGTTCTTTCATATCCTAACTTGAAGTTCTTATTTGCTAGACCTTTTGAAGAGTAATTTGATGTCTTCACTCTATTCCTCTATCCATATGTATTCTTGTTTGACCTTAAGTGCATATGCTGGTTTAAGATCTTTGTTGCATCTATCTTCCTCTGTTTGAGTTCTTCTTGATTCAAGTATTCTTTGATATAGCCTTGAACCTGTCTTAATGTGCTGTGACTTTTAACTCCGGATTCTGAGTCCATTCTTTGAGAAATTGTTGATTCAGTTTTTCTCTTACTTGACAGTGATCACAGCCAATTTTGAGATTTTATAAATTGCTGTTGATTAGATATATGCTTTTCTATATATGAGACTTTGAAATTATTTATACAGTTTAACAACTATTTCTTTCTAATACTTTGCCTGTACTTTTACTGGTTTACGCAATTGTACTTATTTTAAAAGTAAATTTTGACCTTCTAGTAATTTTACTATAGTTCCAATGGACATCTTTATTTGATTGTGTATTTGGATATTTTCTGAAATACTGGAAAGAAAGAATTTTTCGCTTTCATTCCGGTTGAGTTTCATTTGATAAGCTTTACTTAACTTATTTTGAATTGAGTTTGGTTTAGCATACTACATAGTTTATGCCATTGTTGTTCTTTTGAAAATGTTGGATTCATAGCTTTCTTCTTATGAACGGACTGGTTCCTTCTTAAGCTTTTCACCTCTATGAAAGTCATACGTGATTCTGTTTTTAACTAATCTTTTACATCTTGTGAACATTACCATTGATCTTGGTTTGTCCCCTCTTGTGAATCTCATCCTTATGTGGGTCAGTTTGATTCGTTTCAGGATAGTACATTGTTTATTCTCCCATTATCTCTACAAGAGTTTTTAGTTAAAGATTTATCATTGAAAAATTACAAATGATTGAGTTATCTTTTCTATGACTTTTGTATTCTTTTGGATCAATTTGAAACTTGTTTGATATTTCATGCTTAGTGGATCTTGTTTGAACTACTCTAATTTAAGATCCTTTCTTGCAAGGCTTGACTCCTTTTTAGTACATCTTAAACTTCTTGAATGTTCTTATGAGGAGGGGATTTCAAGAACACTTTTGGAGTCTTGTTTTGGACTTTTTAAAGAAGTTTTGAATTCTCTTGTAAGAAGTTTTAAACGGAATTTATTTTCTGTTTCTTGATTTAGATTGAAACCATTGTTCAATATTGATGAAGTTAATTTAAAAATCGGCATGCGCTATTTTAAATGAGGTTTTGGAAAGTTTCCTTGTTTAGTGGAAATCGGTTTGTTTGTAACGCACCACTTATTTCCTTACCAGATTGTAAGCAAATTTTTATCTCGGAGTTTCTTTTCTAAAAAGAGTTTAACTTCCTCTTTCGTACTTGCTATAAATGTTATACATGCTTGTTTGAATATGAAATTTTGAGAATTTTGAACAAGCATCTGATTATTTCCGAGTTTTTATGAACTGCTTTTGGTTAAGTTGTGCATTTAATTATCTTTCTAAAATATTTGAGGAAATATTTTAGCTCTTAGCCAAAGTTGTGTGCATTTGTTTTTGGAACTCTACAAAATCTACTTCAACATGGAATTGTATTGAAGTAAAGCCACATTTATGCTTTTGTTACTCTCTTGAAGGACATTTGTTGTTTAACTTCTCTTTCAGACTGCGAAGTGATATTTTTACAAGTTTTCGATTCTTTTAAGAGCAATGTATTCGGAAGTATTTCAATTATGCTCTTGAGTTCTGTGAGCTTTGTCTTGGGTTTGAGAGATTCTCCTCTATAAACTTCATACTTCTTCGACTCACCTTGAATTTGTTTCAAACTAATGCGCTGATCCTTCTCCTTGTTGAACCTATTGGATTTCTTTGATTCAAGGGTTATCTTTGAGGTTGTCAATTGAATTGTGTCTAGTAAACTTCATTGCTTGAGTATCCTTGGTTATCTAGGATTGGATACATTCTCTCAAATCTTTGAGTACTATCCTTGACGTTTGACTCTCCTTTTTTAAATCTTGTATCCTCCTGAGTAGACTCGAGAATTGTTTTGATATCACGTGCGACTTGTAGACGTAGTAGCGCGATGTGTTAGTTCTTTAAGACGTGATATGTGTATACGGAAGTTGAAGCGGTAGGGGTGCAACGTTATGAGTTGTGGGTGTTTTGTTCCTTGCGAACGGGTTGTGGTTGTCAGGCTTGTGGTCAAATTTGGGGTTTGTAAAGTGCTTGATGGAGCTGGAAAGTTGAAACTTTAAGGTTGATATGAGATTAGTGTCCGGAGGTTGAGCATGTCGTTTTAACTCCATCCTGTTTTATAGCCTTTGATGCTTTGCCCTACTATCACATGATTAACCCATGTTATCTTTTGCATCGAGCCTACCTTGTAACGTTTGCTTTGCAATCACACTCCTACCTTTACACCCTTATGCTTATGACAATCAAAGTATTTGGAAACTGTATATATGATTATATTTTGAGATATTTTTGCTTCTTCCTTAAATATGTTCAAGGGTGAACTGTTATGAAATTTCTTTCATTTTGTATCAATTTTCGAGGGCGAAAATTTTTATAAGGTGGGTAGAATGTAAGACCCAGAACCTTTGAAAAGTCTTTTTATGATCAAGTCTCAAATCATATAATTATTTATAACCTTAATTTTAGAAATCATTTTATTAAAGATAATTAAGGCAAGTTTTGATTTATGGGATTTGAGATAAGTTATGGTTATTATCCAATTTCACAATTATTGGATTATTTTCTATATTCAAAGCATAAAGTTGGTAGTTGTGAAATAATAAGGATTTCTATATGATTTGAATTAATAATATTTTCAATATTAATACTGCTACTTTGGAAAATAAAGGATTTAATTATATTACTCCTAATTATTTGATTTGGATATTTTATTGAAAATAATTTGTGAAATTGGTGAGCAAATAGTATTTTCTATATATAATTAGCGTTGGATTTAAATTGGGTTTCAATTACTATATTACTCTTACTTTTATTTGAAATTACAAAAGTAACCCTAACCCTAATTTTCAAAAATGAAACCCTAACCCAGTGACCCGTTACCCGACCCGGTTCCCTCCACCCACACTCAACAGCAGCAGCTGCTGCCCCCTCTACCCTAGACACCCACACGCAGAGGCAAAAGGAAAACCACGCCTGTTGCTTTCATGGAGAATAGAACCAGAGAGAAAGGGGTCTGAGAAGAGGGAGATCTGGAGGGAGGAACGGCGTCGCCACCACGCCTTGCTGCCACGCTACCATGTCCTGCCATCGGATCCATCCCGCTGATGCCACCAGCGCCGAAGAAGAGGGGTGACTCGCGAGTGAGAGGGGAGCGAGAGCTTGTCGCCGTTGCCCTTGTCGCTGGGAAAGGAGGGCGCCATCGGCGCCGTTCAGGGTAGAAGGAAGAGTCGTGCGAGGGGCAGAGGAGGAAGGAGCCTCTGTCGCACCGCCACCGCGCCGTTGTCGTCGCTGGAGAAGCTTCGTGCAACGCCGTCGCTCCCTGGTGCCACTGAAGAAGCCGCCGACGTTCGTGCCTCCCGCCACCGTCAGCTGTGTCATCACCGAACCTTGCCTCGCCGCCGTTGACCTCCTCGTAGTCCACTGCCGCCGATTGAGCACCACGGAGGACGGAGAGCGCGCTCGATGAGTGAGAAGGGATGGAGGCTGGGCTGGGAGTCCAACCACTGTGTCCAGCCACCGTTTGTGTCGCCGGCGCTGCCTCTGCCGGAGCTGCCTCTGCCGGAGCTGCCTCTGCCGGAGCTGCCGTTGTCAGAAAGGGGTTTTGGACCGCCGGGAGTGGTTCTGTGACCTTCCGGAGCACCGTCGGAGCTTCTGGCTGCCCTTGCCGTCGCCGAAAAAGTCTATCGATAAGGGTCTTAAGTTGGTTCTCCTTTCCGTTGAGTTTCTGGAAACCTCACTGTCACTGCATATGGTTCAGGTCATCGCTGTCGCTTGAGGTGGCTGCCGGGCTGCCGCCAAACCGGCTCGGAGACCTCCGCTGCTTCGGTTCAGCCGTTTCTTCTTCGGTTCGGTAAGCGTTTAGATTTGAAAGCCTTTTAGTTACCGTTCTGTTATCATACGCTGAGGTTTGTGGCGTTAATTGCTATAGGATTGAGTTTCGGTTGTTGTATGTTGCGATTCGAGTTGTTGAGACTGTTGCGAAAGTGGCTTGGAGCTGAGGTTTTGGTTGCCGTCAGTTCGGGTTGAGGCGGAAAGGACTCTATGAGATATTGGATTATAGAATTGCGTTTTGAGGTAGGGACGCTTTCCAAAAATTATGTTTTGTGTATTGGAATTATTACATATGGATACTGGTGCGAGATATTGTGTTTTTGGTGATTGTATCTGCCTTATGTATTATTTGATTGACTCGAATGACTATGGATGTTGGTTTGGCTGAATTGTTGTGCGGCTTTGTGAAATGTAATGTCTGAAGTTGATTCTTTAAAGATTTGAGATGAGTTTAATCCGTTGAGGATTGGTTTGAATTGAGTCAATTATTTGGAAGATGTGAAAGATAGAACACTTTTGAATTCAGCCTGGTTTACTTTAATTGACTTGGTTTCGGACAAATGATTTATTGCTGAATCGATTCTTTAAAGCTTTGGAAATGAGTTAAATCGATTGATGTTGAGTTGATTTTGAAATAGTATCCTTGAGATACGCCACTGAGGCGATTATTGGATTTAGTTTGATTTGAATTGATTTCTGATTTTGTGTTGTTGAAAAGGAATGAGGAACGGTTTAGTTGGGACCCGAACCGGGTGGCAAAAGTCCAAGTTTTAGGGGAGGTGCTGCCGAAATTTCTATAAAATCTTAGTCTTGTTTGAAAGGTTATTTAAAAGGGTTGGATTTAAGAAATTGTATTATTTGATTTATTAAGAGGATATTTACGCTTTCCAGCTTAATTTATTTAATGAACCTTATACGTTGAGTTCGGCGTATTTAGAACTGAACTATTTTTACCGTTTGAATCACTGAAGGAAATAATGATGCTCTAATATTGATTTCAATACAAAAAGGAGTTTTTAGTGATTTTTAAAGGAACCTAGACTTTTGATTGAGTAATCAAGTTTGAGGCATTTTGGAAGAGTTGGAATAATGGGTTCCAAAAAGAAATCTGAAAGCGGTTTGATTCAAATGAACCGGTTCTGTTTCAAATGAGTTGATTTTTGGACCGGGTTGGAATTTGTGATTTTGTATGGTTCGGTTTCATAATAAATTCAATTTTATTTACTTGAACCGAGAATCTATGATTTTAAGAGTTTCAATGAATTTTAAAGAATTGATGTAAGTTGACCTTCCCCTAAAGACTTGGGACTCTACCGAGAAACTTTGTTATAAAATCCCATTGTCGAATGGATGATTTTGAATGTTTCAAAATAAATCTTTAACTTGCCATGGTTATGGAAGTTTGGAAAGAGGATGCCGAGAGTGGCATTGTTTTCAAAGGGGAATTTACCTTGAGTAAAAGTGGCTTATGAGCCTAAGATGATTTGAGAAATGAGATCTTTAAAGCCAAGGCTGAAAAGAGTTGAAACTCGATTTCAAAGTGAAATGAATTGAGAAAATGATTTATGGCTTAAATGCCGATTTCATAAATCTGATGATTTTGAATGGTGGAAGTGCTGTTTTATTATGAGCCGGAATGGCTATGTATGATTATGAATATTGATTGGTTCTGGATTGAACCGTGAGCCAGAATGGCTGTGTATGATATGAATATTGGCTGGTTCTGGAATGGACCGTGAGCCGGATGGCTGAGATGGATGTTGATCCATGGATGAGATTGATTGCATGTTTATGCTGAATCATTGATAAATGTGAATGTTGTACTTCCACTATCTGAGACACGAGTTTCCCTAGGTAGTAGCAGTGGCTAGCCACCACGTGCTCCAGGTTGAGACTTGATACTCTGTTGACCCTATGTCGTAAGTGTGGCCGGGCACTGTGAAAGTCCCGGATGAGCTCGCCCCCATAAATATTCACCAGTGATGGTGATGGATAAATATTCACCAGTGAGGGTGATGGATATGGATCATGATTATGATCAAGTTTATGATGAGTATAACTCGAGTTGGGGATGCACGACAGAGGGACAGTCCAATGGTTAGCTACCAGGACTTGTCGGGTTGGCTCTATAACCGACAGATGATATCATCAGCCACTAGGGACAGGCATGCATCATATGCATTTGTGTGACATTGGTTGGGTGTGCATATTATACTTGGTTTGCCTATGTGATTAATTGCTAACTGTTTTACTTGTAATAACTGTTTGTTTGTGCTTGAACTTCCTATCTGTGTTTGCATCTGGGACTCTGTTGGATTGTGGTGATTGGTTGCTGGTTGGATTGTTTGGGCCTAGGGCCATGGTTGGAATAAGATGAACTGATGGTTGATTTCGGTTTTGTGTTTCTGGTTTGGAATAAAATATGAAAGGCTACTTTGGTTCAGCATAGATAAACCGTTTTGAAAGGCTTTTGAGTTTTTGAGAATTGAACTGTTCCTCTTTCAGAAAAGATTTCCGATTCCTCTTTTATTGTAAACCGTTGTTTTTGAAAAGAGGCATAAGACGGTTATTAATCACTGGTGCGATTATCTTCATGTATCCTATTACAGTAATTCCCAAAAACCCTCTACTGAGAACCCTTTCGAGGATGATGTTCTCACCCCCCTACATTTTTCCCCTTTCAGGATATGGGCGCAGAAGTTACGAAGAGCTTATTTAATTGTTGTTGTGATGCTCTATATTATTTTAGTTATGGTTTATTGTACCCTCGCCTTTATCTTGATATAATCTGTAAGAGGGATAGGAATTGTATTGGATTATGTTTGTAATATTATTTATATATATTTATGTATATATATGGATGTACTCTTTATGAGTTGTTGTAAGTTGAATGGTATTTATGGATGTACGTTATCGAACGAAAGTATCTTTGGGAGCGGTATTGCGGTTTAAAGTTTCAAACAGGCTCATATTTTAGTATTAAATAATATAAGTGTCGTCGTAATGTCCAAGCTATCAGAGTCGCGCAGCCGGAAGTGCGAGCTTTGGTAGTTAGGGTGTTACATTATGGTATCAGAGCCTGGTTTCGATCCAGGGACCTGTGGGTTATGGGCCCACCACGCTTCCGCAGAGCTTTACACCTAGGATGTAAAACGGAGGTGGCAAGGCGCTACGACCTCTAAAATAAAATATAAATACATATAATAGTCGAAAAGAATGTAGTATAATAGGAACCTTGAAGAATGGGTAAAATAAAATCGCAAAACTAAAAGTGCAACGCTCAGGAAAGAGATTACTTGCATACGAAGAAAACTAGAGTTCATAAACATATATATATATATATATATATACTTACCCAGAACCCAAAATACATATAAAATAAATCCTGGTTCTCCAAAAACCTCTAAGAGGTGCAAAATAAAAAAAGTTATCAGGAGAGTTCTATACATATGATCATATATAAACTATACATCAAAATAGAGCCCTAAAATTCCAATTCGCTGTAGAACTCCAGACGCCTAGAGAGGTGCCTCTCGACCTGCATTTGAAAAACACAAATATTGTATGGGATGAGAATCGGGGGTTCTCAATATGATAAAGGTGCCTGCATATATAGGATATAAGGTCCTAGGAATGCCAGAGGCAATCCTAGAACGCCGACACTCTGATTATAAAACTTAAAGAACTAAAACGGAAACCATGAATCTAGGTGGTTCTCTAAGGTTCTAAACTTAACCAACTCTATCCAAAACCCTGAATTCTCCGCCTTTCCTCCAATCCTCCAATGCCGGTGAAACCACAGACAAACAAACAAGCAAAGCAAGAAAAGATAGAATACAAAAATATCAGGTAACAACTTAGCAAGTAAGCAAAATAATCACGTAGGCAAGCCCAATTAATGCACAAGCAATCAAAACACACAAATGCACATGATGCATGCCTGTCCTATGGCTGATGATATCATCTGTCGGTTATATAGCCAACCCGACACGTCCTGGTATCTAACCATGGGCTAAAACACCCATGCGAAGCAAGTGTGTATGAGCTACAATCCCCTTACTACTACCCGCTTAACCCAAAGCCAGTGGAATAACCACTACTACGGATACTACCCAGGCGGGTGTTTAAAAGCTCAACTTGGAGCAAGTGGAATGAACCGCAACCCTTGCTACTACCCAGGTATCACAATCACTGACCTGGAGCAAGCGGGACGAACCACAATCCTTGCTACTACCCAGGTATCTCAAGCATTGACCTGAAACAAGTGGGACAAACCACCATCCTTGCTACTGCCCAGGTATCTCAAACATACATTCATTTATTATTCCATAATTAAATTCATTTATTTATAAATCTTCTTCCCTATCTCATACCCGGAGTAAGTGGACATCGCCACTGCCAGGCACGGACCGAAGCATAATAATGGGGGGGGGGCACTTGCCCCACTCTGATTTCATATTTTTAAACAATATATATATATATATATATATATATATATATATATATATATATATATATTAAATTTAGTCTTCTTCTATTTTCAAATCCCAGCCGTCACTCATTTATTCTCTTAAACCCTCTTCTTAGTTTCATATTTTCAACCTTATTTTTCTATTCTTTATCTAGTGGTCATCGTCGCTTCATCAAAAGATAAATTTTAAATTCTCTATTTTGTTTTATATAGCTCTCTATAACTCTATGTATCTTTCAATTTCATTGTTTCTCTTTTTGATATTTTCAATTGTAAATTTGAATTCAAATAATTATAATTTAGGTATTAATCTATTGTTTATTCTCTTCATGAATTTATATATTTTATTTTATTCTCAATTTAGTGATCCTTATTATTTATTTATTTATCTTTCGTTCTATTCTAATATATGTAATTATGTTGCATATAAATTTTTAAAGTGAATTGATAAATTTACAAATTTAGAATATATATTTTTTATTTTTAGAAATAGTAATGGAAAGTTATTTCAAAAGAAAGCTACCACTAGAATCTGAAGTCACTCCATTAGTCTCTTCTAATAAAAAGAAGTTCTTAGAATTCAATGTGGAAAGTCTGGTAGCTGATCCTGGACAACGACCTAAAATTTCAAATTATGATCCAAATACAGGGATGAAGTTAGACGAGCTTATTTGTAAAAAGGTCCTTGTCAACCAAGAGAACATGATTTTCCACAAACATATTTTGGAACTTCTCTCCATAGATTTAATACTGATTGGTTTGATGAATTTGGCAATTGGTTGGAATATAGTATTTCAAAAGATGCTGTCTTTTGTCTCTATTGCTATCTTATGAAACCTGATGGTGCGAATGGTGATGCTTTTGTAAAAGAGGGCTTTTCAAATTGAAAAAAGAAGGAGCGATTACAAACACATGTTGAAAATCATGATAGTGCTCATAATCAAGCTCGAAGAAAATGCGAAGCACTCATGAAGCAAAAGCAACATATTGAAGTTGTTTTTCAAAAGTATTCAGACCAAGCTAAAAAATATTACCGAACTCACTTAACAGCAACAATTGAGTGCATTAGGTTCTTCTTGTGACAAGGATTGGCTTTTCGTGGTGATGATGAATCGTACAATTCAAACAATCAAGGTAATTTTTTGGAGCTTCTTGACTTTCTTGCTCAACATAATACAGAGAATGATCGTGTTTTCAAAACTGCTCGTGGAAACCTTAAACTAGTAGCACCTAAAATTCAAAAAGATATTGTTAGAGCTGCTGCAAGTGAAACTACTAAAGTTATTATTGATGATCTTGGAGATGATTTATTTGTTATTTTAGTTGATGAAGCTCGAGACATTTCTGTTAAAGAGCAAATGGCTGTTTGTTTGCGGTATGTGAATAAAGAAGGGATTGTAATGGAGCGATTTCTTGGCCTTGTCCATGTTTCTAGCACAAATGCGTTGTTGTTAAAAGTAGCTTTGGAATCTTTATTAGCAAAGCATAGTTTAAGCATAGCAAGAATACGTGGACAAGGTTACGATGGAGCTAGTAATATGCAGGGAGAATTTAATGGCTTAAAAAGTTTGATCTTGAAAGAAAATGCTTGTGCTTTTTATGTTCATTGTTTTGCTCACCAACTTCAATTAGCACTTGTGGTTGTTGCAAAGAAATAGGTCAAAATTGCACTACTTTTTAATTTGCTTGCTAGTTTGTGTAATATTGTTGGAGCTTCTTGTAAACGTAAAGACATGCTTCATGAAAGTCAAATGCAAAAGACAATTGTTGCATTACAAAACATAGATGTTTCTAGTGGGCGTGGCTTAAATCAAGAAACAACATTGAAAAGGGCAGGTGATACTCGATAGGGCTCAAATTATGGTACAATACTTAGCTTGATTTCTATTTTTTCTTCCGTGGTAGAAGTTCTTGAAGTGATTGAGGAAGATGGAAATAATCCTAAACAAAGAGCTTAAGCATGTCAATTATTGAATCATATTCAATCTTTTGAATTTGTATTCAATTTACATTTGATGAAAAGTATATTAGGAGTTACTAATGAGTTGTCTCAAGCTCTACAAAGAAGTGATCAAGACAATATAAATGCTATGACATTGGTTAAAGTGTCCAAGCAACGATTGCAAAGTATAAGAGACGATGGTTGATCTTCTTTGCTCAATGAAGTTTCACTATTTTGTGATAATCACAATATTCTTGTTCCAAATATGAGTGACATATTTATAACACCAGGAAGATCAAGGTGCAAAATTCAAAAGGTCTCAAACTTGCATCATTTTCAAGTTGAATTATTCTATCAAGTGGTTGATAGACAACTTCAAGAGCTCAACAATCGTTTTACAGAGGTAAATACTAAGCTACTTCTTTGTATAGCTTGTTTGAATCCAAGTGACTCGATTTTTGCATTTGATAAAGAGAAGTTGCTTCGTTTAGTTGAATTTTATCCACATGAATTCTCTTCTACTCAACTTTTGGCACTTGATAGTCAACTTGAGAATTTTATATTGGATATGCGTCTTGATGATCAATTCTCAAATATAAATGGAATCAGTGGACTATCTCAAAAGTTAGTTGAGACAAAAAAGCATATTGCTTATCCATTGGTATTTCTTCTGTTGAAATTAGCTTTGATTCTACCTGTGGCAACGGCATCAGTTGAGAGAACATTTTCTGCTATGAATATCATAAAGAGTTGACTTCGTAATCGAATGAGAGATGAGTGGTTGAATGATTGTTTGGTTACATATATAGAAAGAGAAACATTCAATCAAGTTGATAATGAAACAATTATTCAACATTTTCAAAATATGAAAACAAGAAGAGAAGTACCGTCAAGATTTGAAGCGAAGAAAGTTAGCGGCTAATGTAATTTTTGATTTTTTTATTTGAATAATTAATGTACATTTTTATATTTTTAAATTTAAATTAATATATCTTTTGATAGTAATGTGTATTATTTTTGCCCCTCCCCCAACATAAATTTTCTGGGTTCGTCACTGGCCACTGCCTACTACCCGAGACCACAATCACATTTACACACTTCTCGTTCATAATTCACACCTCTCAAACTTTTTTTATCTCCAAGTTACTACTCCTACCTGTCTTTTGCTCACCACTTAACATACAACTGAGATTTAAAGGCTAAAAGTGTGAAAATAGAGGTTTAGAGGTTCAAAATTACATTTTAAAACACAAAACCCACTTTGCTGATTTCAGGGGTCACGCGTGCGCGTGGGCATGTTTTTCATGCTCGAGTACGCAAGCACCCTACTCGCGTATGCGAGATGCCCAAACCGTAGAGGTTGGTCGTGTCGTGTGCAGTGGTCGCATATGCAAGACCTGCAGATTAGCAAAAAAAATGCTGAATGCTGCAAAATTTCAGCCTTGCCCTCCGAACTTCCGACGCACATAACTTTTTTATATTAAAATATTTTTCATCCATTTTTCGAACAGCGTATACTTCACGGACCCAATTTTTATCTGAAATAAGCTTGAAATAATTTGAGAGTCTAGAAGCCAACTTATGGCTAGCCGAATTTTGGCCAAAAACTAGTTTTTTTACAAAATCTTCCAAATATCTATTTTCACAAAACATAACTCATTAACCATATTCACACAGCCATATCCTACACTAAAACATACCATATCACAACCACACATCCCCACATAATTCCATATCCAATCATATCTCAATTTTAAATAATTTTATTCACAAGAGTTTACATTCATACTTAATACAATAATCAACATTCAATATTATTACATAACACCATCAACATCATCAATACATAAGCTTTCAACACTCTTCCACAAATAATCATTATCCATATCAAATATTATCATCCATCATTCAATATACAACTCAACCACTCAACTCAACAATACTAACAACAAGTACTTATATGTTCACTAATCAAATCAACCACCGACTTCAATCCAAGCTTACCATATGGTCATCTAGCCTAAACTTTCACAAGACATTATATATTAAATACGAAAAACCAAAACTATACCTTAGCCGATTTTTCGAAAAACCCGGAATACCTCAAGCATTTTCGCACCACAAGCTTATCAACATAGCCCCTCACTAAGGAACCTAGCTTCCAAAATTGATCTCAAGCACCCATATCCTCAAATTAATTCTACCTCTCAACCAATTTCCAATCTAACAACATAATTACCACTTTAATTAACATAGAATTCTCTAACTCAACATTTCACAAGGAAATTGAGGAAGCTTACCTTGTCCACAGCTCAAGTGAGCTAAACCCAACAAAACTCGCAAGCTAACTTGAACCTAAACACTGAAATTAAATAAGATTCAACATGGATACACATTGAATTTTAAAATTGGAGAAGAGAAAATTGAAAAGAAAAATGTGGCTTTCTTACCAAATTAACTACTGGACTTTGTAGAGCTCGATGTTGCGGGTGTGTGCTGTGATCAGAGTTCTGGATTAAAAGTTATGTGAGATTGAATTTTAGGTGAGGGTTTGAATGTTCCCTTCTCTTCATGCAAGTTCCAGCGGGCTCTATTATTCTTGGGGAAGGAATGGCTGATACTTACTTAACTTGATGGTGAGTGGGTTGGGCCTAAAATGGGCCTGGTTTAACTCGTTCAGCCTAATCTTGGGCCAAATTCTTTAAAATTAGTGTCTAAATTCATATTTTAATTTGCTCAATATTATTTTACTATAAAATTTATATTTCTAATTTTTTTACTAAAAATTAATTTATTAACTAATTATTCGTTAATTTTACAAGTTTCACACATCCATTATATGCATATGTGTATTTTGTTTGATTGTGCATTAATTAGGCTTGCCTATGTGATTTTTATATTATGCTTACCTACTATATTTGCTACCTGATGTATCTGTTCCTACTTGTATTTGCTTTGCTTGTGTTGCTTGTCTGTGCACCAGAGTATTAGATGATTGGAGGAAGAAGGAAATTAGGGGTTAAGTTAGAAAGGAATTTGAAATAAGAACCTTAGATAACTTACCCTATTTATGGTTTTTAATTTATAAGCTTTAAGATTTAAATCTGACTGTCAGAGTTCTAGGATCGCCTTTAGCTTTCCTGGGACCTTATATATTATATATGTGGGCACCATTACCATACTGAGAACCTCCGGTTCTCATTCCATATCTATGTTGTTGTTTTCAGATGCAAGTCGAGATGTGCCTCGGTGAACGTCTGGAGGTTCCTATGGCAAGCAAAGTTGGGAAGTTATATTTTAGGGTTATTTGTTATGTATTTTCTATTCATAGACTCTCCTATGTATATATATGATGTTTAATCCTCTTAGAGGCTTTTTGGAGAACTAGATGTTTTCTTTATACATGTTGGGTTACTTTGGGATATATGCTTATGCTTATATATGTATTTATACTCCAGCCAGCCTTAGCTTCACAGGCTGCATCTAGAGCTTGATATTCTGTATTTTTGGTTCTCGACTCTTTGTATATACTCATGCGTTATCCTTATCTTTTCTCTGGTGTTACGTTTTCGAGTATAATGCACTTTTCTTTTCGTGGTTTTTGTTTAAACTTTTCTTCAAGGCTCCTAGTTACAAATTTCTTCAACTACATATACGTATATATTTATTTTTTAAAGGTCGTAATATCACACTACCTCTATTTTACGGCTTAAACATAAAGCTCTGTGTGGTAGGGTGTTACATCTGTCTCTCCCTCGCTAGAAGCCGATATCGCCGATTGTTCCTCCTTCCCGTCGCGCGTTTGTCGTCGGCCACGTGTCTCTTTCTCCCTCGCCGAAAAGAAGGTCTAATATGTGCTCCCTTTGACGGGCTGCTTGGCTCACCATCCACTATCCCTGCACGACACTCATATACAATGACCATCCACGTAGCATACACAGTAACCATCCGATTACAGAGAGAACTGAACATCCCGCAATTGGTAATATTTTATGCCTAATCGAATACGATAAAATAACCATCCAATTACTCATTAAAACTACCATTTGCATACATAGTGAACTGAATATAGGTGGCTTAGGCACGACCGACGGGGGTGCAGCGGCCAATGGTTGCGGTAGTGGCGGAATCGGGGGGTGCAGTAGCCAACGGTTGCAGTTGTGGCGAATCGAGAGGTGCAGCGGCTCGGTGAAGTACGGAAGGGGCTGCGGAGGGATCTGACTTCCTTACGGAGAAACAAGGTGTGGTTTCAGTCGGTGGGAACCCCACGGTGGCAACGGAACGGTGGACAGGGCGCGGGAGGGGGAGGGGATTTGCAACGGCTCAAGTGAGACTGCGACAACAAGAGGAGAACTAGTGCTTGGGAGATTTTGATAGGATTTTGAGTAATCGTAAATATTGTGAATGAGTTTAATTATTAATCTTAATTTTTTAAAATTTAAAATTTAAAATTAAATAATTTTATTTTCTTTTTTTAATTCATTATTCATATTATTCACAATTGTCATCGTTTTTCCATACTTTCTCAATTGATTAACCACAATAAAAACCTAAACATATATGTATGTCTTCCCGTTTTTTTCCTCTCCTTTTCTGAGGTTAGAGACAAGGTGTATTATTGAAATGAGGCATCCAAATTTTTGTATTTTTTTGTGTACTATATATCTAAAGAAGTTAACAGTAATTATAATTCGAATTTAATTTTAATGTACTGATAATATAAAATATTTTATATAATCGTATAATTATATATTTTTTAGATAATTATTTACGTAGTTAATAAAAATAGTAATTATTTTTAATAATATAACATTACATAATTAGATGTACGTATAAAACTGTTTTATTTGGCTTTTAACTTTTTATCATTTTTTATGTTAGTAAAATTTAAACTTTATTTTAGTTCCCGTCCTCAATTTGACAATTCGCTTCGTTAAAGACTAATGAAATATGCTGAAATGTTAAAAATTTATCTGTCATATTAATCTTTAACGAAATAAACTAACATTAAAAATTATAATAGAAGATTTTTAAATTTACATGGCCAAGACCAAAAAATATTTTTTATAGAAATAAAAAGATGTTTGTTAGAGATAACAAACTTATTTAAGGCATAATTTTTTAAAGAGTACTATGATACGTGTTTTAGTCATTTCCCCTATTAATTTGTGAGAAATACTAAAAGATTAACAAAATTTATTATTTTTTAGCCAGTAGTTAACTAGTAATATTTAAAAATATAGGTTAAAAATATATTATTAGATTATTAAACTAAAAAAATTAGACAAATAACTAAAAGTACTGACAAAAAAATAATAAATTATACTGGTTTTGAGTTTTTTCTCTTATTTTTTTTTTAGCTTTTAAAGTTCTAAATTATTTGAATAAATTACCAATTAAAAATCATTCAACTTAAATAATTGGACATGTTACATGAGTCTTTTAAAATCATGAATATATGATCTGCCATTACTGAAGGTATATTTTAAATTTGATTAGCTTGTTGTATACTTGTGATAGGCAAAAGTTACGTGATAGTGATTGCCAACAAAATCTCTTTCACTCTTTTTGAGTAAACTTTTCAAAGTTCTTTTGGATTTTCTTGTTGAATGCATGCTTTATAGAATTGCAAAATCGTTAAATTAATTCTATCAAACACGGGAAAAAAAGTCTATGTATAACAACTATATATGTTAAGAAGGGAATTCAAATAGGCTTTATCGATCATTGGAATAATCAATTAACTTTATCTTTGTGTTAGTGATAACATATTCATCAATATGTCTCTCTTCTCTTTTGACTCCTATTATCTCATCCTAAAAGTACATACTATATTTGTGTGCCAATGTAAATGTTGTTATTTCTCTAATCATTTGTACGGATTGTAGTAGCAAAGACGATCCATGATAGAAAGTCTTAGCTATTGTTCGGAAAAAAAAGAGTCTTAGCTATATAGAGTTCATTATTTTATACTTAGTTAGCTCTTTACTATTTGTATTATTTCTTGGAGATCATCATTTATCATTATTAATTTTTCTCATAAGAATGATGATATAGAGAAAGAAACACTAGTCAAATCGTTTATTATACATAGAGAATAGATTAGAATCCTATAAACAAAACATAAGTACACAATATCAATTGAAAGGATAAATTTAATTATGCACGAAAGAATATTAATCTCCTTCTATTAATAATAGAGAGGGAGAGAGAGATGCCTTTAAAATACCAAAAATTTAAAAATTGCTATTATTGTTATATATCTACTTGATGAAATTAAGGGCTATCATCTAATTAACAGATTTGATTTGTTCGTATAATTATCATCACAAAAATAATTGAAAGACAATAAAAAATCAGTTCTACGTTACCTTATTTTGTATTTCTTAATTATTGTTAAAATATTTGAATAATAATATTAAATATAATAAGTATGTAATTATAGATGTAATATATATAAATTTATTGATATTAAATTAAGTTAAATTATCTGACAGTCTCTATAATTTTATCAAATTTATAATTAAGTTTCTGGTTCTAATTTAAAATTTTTAATTGGATCTTTACACTATTTTGAATTTAGTAATTAAGTTCTTGCCGTGCAAAAATATCAGAATATTCATTTCCAAATTAAAGATACATACTTAATGGTTAAATTCTTAAATATGAACATCTTCTAATTTTTAGAATATTCTATTAACTCTAATATATTTAGATTTGGATCCTCTAAAGTTTGAATTTCACTTTAGAGAATAAAGTGTAATCTTCTACCTTGAATAATTTCTCTTTCATATTTATTATTGGTCCCACCTATAAAATCAATGGGGAGAGATCACACTTTACTCTGTAAAGTGAAATTCAAACTTTAGAGAATCCAAATCCAATATATTTTACACGACAAAGACCTAATTACAAAATTTAAAATGGTATAGAGACTCAATTAAAAGTTTTTAAACTATAAGAACTTAATTACAAATTTAATAAAACTATAAAAATTAACATAATAATTTAATCTCAAATAAAATAATCGAGTTATTAAGCATTTCCGATATCATCAAAGGTGTTAATAAACTCGATCAGATAGAATGAGGAATATAGAGGGGATACACAATTTCTCATAAACAAGATCCAGTATTCAGATCCTATGGCATTAGAGGGCTATGCATAATCTATGACCCGCAGTAGCATTAAAAGAAAGGATGGGATAAGAGAGAGTAAGGGATTGGCTATGATGATGGCAGTGTCTTAAGCTTGAAACAATGCAAAAAGTGTCAAATTCAAAGCTTCACTTTGATGAGTTTGTTTCATTATTGGTACTCCAAAAGAAAGAAGTTCCATTCTACCCTACTATTCTCTTGCAATATTATTGCAACAAATTCATAATTAAAGTGCACTTACAAAAACAAAAAATAATAAAGTGAAATTAAAGGCCTAAAACTTATATTCTTTGCAGCTCCTCACAAGCAAAGCCAATTGACAAAAAATCAACTTTAAAAAGATAAGCTATAACTTTTGTATACGTACACATCAATTCTTTTTTTCTCTTTTTTATTAGTCACAATTTCACACCTACAACTCTGTTTTTCCAACGTATTTGGTGAAAAGAGGAGTAGAAAACCAAAGGTTAGGCAATCAAGGTTTCAGCACAACCTAGCTATATTGCAAATCAAATATGATATAGTCAGTGTAATGTTTCATTCATTCATTCAACTTCATTCATTGTTCTCCAATATGATTGGTATAAGATGAAAACAAAGCGCAGATTGGTTATATTAATTCGTTTGGGGACTAATTAAGTATAAACAAAGGACTATAAATCTATAATGGCTAGCTACAAATCAATAATAGTTTGTTAGACAAAAACAGATTGAAGAGTGAAGCAGATTCTTTTTCCTTTTCGTTTTCTGTTGAAAGTTTTGAATAAACAAACAAATGAAAAGATTAAGACACAGAAGAGCACTATTGGACTTACACATATTATTACTGGCAACTAGTAATTCTCTTGGAGCCAAACAGAAAGAAATGATGAATGTTGGTAGCTAGCGAATTAAAGGTCATGGAAGCTAAGACATCATTTTGAGTTAGGGGGAATGAAGCCTGGTCCGAAATCATTCTTTCGAGTACGTAGTGACCTATGCTTCATCAAAAGAATGGTCTCGAACCAGACGACATTCCCCTCAACTCAGAAATATAAAATACATTGATTATTTGAGAAGAGTTGCAGGGAGCTAGGACTGTTTGATTTTGATTTGGCCATGCAGTGTTCTTTCATAGGGCCTTATATACACGTACATATGGGTCTATGTGTGGGGTCAGAAAACCTGGGGTCCCCATCTTGCCAAGCTTTCACGGAGTTTGAGATTACAAATTAACATATCTAGAGTTAAAAGGTTTATCATATTTTATTTAGTTTAAGTTAATACTTAAATTAATTTCTAAAGTTATATTTATGTTTCAATTTGATTTTTAAAATTTTAATTTACTCAATTTAATTTCTGAATTTAGTATTTATGATTCATATTAGTCTTTGATTCTGTTTTTGTCGCAGAACTATTAACGACTTATTAAAATAGATTGACAGCTACCATATTAAATTTCCTAACAGTTTTTTGGTGTGGCAATTGAAATTTTTTCCTAAATTTATTTACTAAGATACTTTTAAAATCTTTAAATGAAATTATGATTAGGGGTTTAAATGCTCCAAAGAGAACAAATTGAGATAAAAAATTTTAATTGCCACTTTAGATAGTTGTTAGAACATTTAGCGCGGTAATTGTCATTTTATTTTAGCATGCTGTTAATAGTTCTATGATAAAAACAAGGTCAGTGACTAACGCAAATAACGAATACCAAATTGAGGGACCAAATTGAATAAATTAAAATTTTGGAGATCGAATTGAGATACAAATATAATTTTAGAGATCAATTTGAATAATAACTCGTTTTAGTTCATATACTCCATGTAAAATATATATACCATGATAAATGAACAAAAATTAATTTCTATGTGAAAGAAAATTAGTGTAATTTATTAATATTGGTCATTGATAGGATTTATATGTTTGTAGTTGCAGCAGAATTTTTCAACTTGTGAAAAACATAAATGACCAATGAAAAATTTTTCACAACTTGCAGAAAGCTTTTGAGATTAATAGTTATTTTTTGCAACCTATGAATTATGTCATGTGTTAGCATGCATTTTCTTTTCACAAATTACAAAAATAGTAAATTTATAAACAAGTATTTTATCCAAGGTTTTGAGAACTGGACCGGTCATCGAACCGCTTTAGTCACTGATTTACTGGTTTATTGGTCTAATCGGTCTAACCGATGGTTCAACCAAAAAAACCGTTTTAGAATAGAATAATAAATAAATTATAAATAAACATCCTAAAATATAATTATAGTCTAATATAAATCTTAAAATATCTTCGAAATTTTAAAATACTACATAAAATATCATCAACTAAATCCATATGATCTTATCAAAATACAAACTCAAAAGTTAAATAGTAAAAAAAGTAAAAAAACATATCTAAAATAGGAAGATTAGGATTAAGAGTAGGAGTAGGAGAACCTTGTGATTGACTATCGTAAGTACTAGGGGATTAGAATTAGCAGTATTATTCGAAATAGAAAAATTAGGATTAGTAGTATCATTCGAAATAGGAGGATTGACAAGCAAGTTATTATTCACAGATGCATTGTTATCAGCAATTTCTTCTTGATTAAATACTATTATCCATAACCAAAATTAATAAAACAGATACAAAATTAGAAAAAAAAAAAGGCTTGAATAATTCACTTGGCAAATCGAGCAGTCCACTCTCCAGCAACAACATGTTTTGCTTTGTTTTCCAAATACAAGTGAGCAATGCCAGGGACAACAGCGTTATCTGAAACAACCATCATCATAACTCTCAAGTAAATCCATTCCACATTATGGGGTTGAGAAGAGAGCGGAAGAACTTACAAGGGTCAGGATTTGTTAAAAGTGATCTAATTGCAGTTAGCACTTTGGTAATGGTTAGTGTCGGACTCCAACCATCCTTCAACATTCCGAGACTAACATGACCATCAGTGCCAACATTGCAGTGGTAAATGCGAGTTTGAATACTACCTAAAACAATTAAAAAAATCCAAGGCAGGACTTACATATTAAATTACTCATAACAAAATCAGTTTACACAGGATTAAGTATTCTAATTCTAGTAAACAAAACATCATGAAGATGATCAATTAGGAGTACCTGAGGAGGGTTGAAAGGATAATCGGAAGGAAAGATGATGTCAAGGAAGAATATGCCACCTTGGTATGCAGTTCCTGTAGACAAGTGATAAACTTTCAAACCATCGAGCAATTAGAAAACAGTCACAACAAACTTTAAACCATCAGAGTAACAGATCCAGAACCAAACTATCAGCAACTGGTAAAACAAATTTTAATACATACAGATTTCCACCGTACATACAGAACCATACAATCAGAAGTTCAAAACCATACATACAAATTTACAAATTTGTAAAATTTTCACCATTCAAATACAAGACAGAACCAAGAGAAGAATTGAAGAACCAACCTTCAAAAACAAACTTGAAATAGTTGAAACCAAACATTGAAAAATCAAGACCAAACATTTTGAACCAAGACTGAAGCAAACTTGAAGAAAAATAAAAAATGGAATAAAAATTGAAGAAGACCAAACATTCAGAACCAAGACCGAAGCAAACTTGAACCAAGACAGTAGAAGACTTGAAGAAAAATAAAAAATGGAACAAAAATTGAAGAAGAAGACCAAACATTCAGTGAAGATGAAGAAGAGAAGCCACTAACCTGGGTCTGTGCCGAGAAGCCAGTGAAGATGAAGAGCCGAAGAGGATCTGCCGAGTTACTGGGTTCTGGACACGGGGAAGAGGAAGAAGCGGCGGTGCTGAGGAGCTGGGACGGCGACAGCGCTGAGGACCTGGGTTAGGCAGCGACGATGGAGGGCTAGGCGGAGGGCTACACGGCTAGGGTTTCTTTCATTCAGAGTTCTCCAGAACATGGATGAATGAATGATTGGGGGAAGAGGGGGGTTGGGTAGGGGTGTAAGTTACCGAACCGGACCAAAAATTATCGCAGAACCGAACCAAATTTTACAACAACCGATTGAGAAACCGAAAAAACTGATTTTTTTTGTTTTTTCGAACTAAACCGATCGGTTCAGTGGAGTGTGATTTTACTAAGTTGCCCCTTAACCTAGGTATAAAAGGGCAACTCAGCCACATAACCTAGCTTTCTTCTTCCCCTTTCTTCTTCAGCCGCGAACCCTACCCTATACCCAGTCTGCCAGTCACCCACAGTCCCACACTTTTCTCCCCCATTCTTCGAAGGTTCCACGGTTCCACCTCCGACCTCCATACTTGAGAGAAGGAGAGGCTGAGGGAGACAGAGAACTCGCCAGTTGTTGCTCGAATCCTCGAAGTCGTTCATCATCGCCGTCGAAGGGTCGCCGTCGCAGGGTCGCCGTCGCAGGGTCGCCGTCGCAGGGTCGCCGAGCAACAAAGCCAAAGCCGAGCACTCGAGCAGCACTCCAACGTCCAACCAGTTCAGCCGCCGAGCAAGACTCCAGTGGCCGAGCCACCGAACAACTAGTCCCTCTCCTGCAAAAACCCAAAACGAAACAGAACGATGTCTTCGTCGGAGGTTAGATTTTGTGTTTGGTTATTTGTATTGTTATGTGAGTTTCTGATTGTATGTTTAGTGATTTGGAAGACTTATTTAAAAATATACATAGTTAATGAACAAAAAAAAATGAAGTTCTGGAGTTGTTAGATCTGAGAAAAACTTTGCAACTTTTGTTTTTTAGTTAATGTTGCTGTGTTGTTTTTGTTAACTACTAGTGAGTCTCTTTGATTGCTCTTTCTTGTTCTTGTGATACTGATCATTGCTGAAGCCTTAGAAAAATTTATGTAAAAGTAACTCCTTGCTGAACAACACAAATATTACTTCTATTGGAAATGCTCTAAAAATCTCGAATTAGATGGAAAAGTAAAGCAATATTCGTGGATGGTTTTGTTCAAAGAATTTGAGAGATTGATCATAATAATGATGCGCACGTTAGGGGATCCAGAAATCTATGTGCTCTTGGTCTTATGAATGTGCTCTCTTGATCTAAACTATTAATCTTTTGTAACCTTCTAGAATATTTCAAAAATGTGTTTTCATCCACTTACATTTTAATATGACCCCAACTCTTAATACCTAATTCTTATTTTCCACCTCTTGATTGAATTGAGTACATGCAAACATGTCAGTTTTGCATATACAAATAGTAACACATCTCAGAAAGTAACATACTGATCCAAAAGGAACTCAATTGTCACTTTCATTAATCTTGGAGTAAGGTCTACAACAAAATTTCCTATTCAGATTTCTTTTTCTTTTCCCATTATTTTTTGTGGTTTAAAGTTGATGATGGAACCGGGGAAAATTCTTGGACATGAATTAGGATAGAAAATTCTTGTTCTGGTGGAAGGTATTGGTTTATTTTATATAGAGGTTGTCTGCACCTTTTTCATAGAAGTCTAGTTTCATCTTTGTTTATTAATGAACATGCTTACTTTGAAAAAAAAAAACATTATGCCTATACTCTTATAACAAATATCATTTTGACTTCAGTATTGTTATCAACCAAATTTATTTTATTTGTTAATATATAATTAATTGTTGATTGGCTGCTTATGATCTGTTGTGGTTTTGTTGATGGAAACAAAACTGTTGGTTCTGTTCATGAGTTAAAAATGCTACTTTTTCATTGTTCTGTTTATATGTATGCATCCAACAAGCAATGAGGTGCCCAATGAACAGACCCCTGAAGTTGGGGATGAAAATGTCGAGTCCGTGGTACGTTCCTCAACAGACAGCGGCGCACTTACCAAACCCCCGTCCCATCCTAGATCAAAGAAGAGGAAGGTTGATTCAACTAATGTGGGTGCAACTTCGGGAGCAACTCCTACAAATCCAGCTCCAAGCAATGTGGACACTGATGAAGAGGATGGCAAGGATGAAGCCAATGAAGGTAACAGAAAACCTTCTAGACCTAGATCTTGGACTTGGAAACACTTTACAAAGGATCCTAAGTCCAAGCCATCACATCCTAGGGCTAAATGTAATTGGTGTGGTGCATCATATGCATGTGACTCTCATAGAAATGGTACAACTAATATGCGTTATCATTTGTTGAATCAATGTAAAAAATTTCCTAGGGACTCGGGTGACCCTAGTCAAACAATCCTTACCTTTCAACAAAAAAAGAGGGTGAAGGGGTATTTACTGCAGTTACTTTTGATGCTGAAATGTGTAGAAAAGCCCTTGCTAGGATGATAATTGTTGATGAGCTACCGTTCAAGTTTGTTGAGGGGGAGGGATTCAGATTCTATATGAGTATTGTGCAACCAAGATTTCCACTTCCAGGAAGGATTACTGTTGCTAAGGATTGTTGGAATCTTTATATTAGTGAGAAGAATAGGTTGAAAACTGTGTTCAAACAACCGAATCAATCTGTTTATTTAACTACTGATTGTTGGACTTCTGTGCAAAATCTGAATTATATGTGTCTCACTGCTCATTACATTGATTATGATTGGAAATTGCAAAAGAGGATTATCAATTTTTGTCTTATTAAAAACCACAAGGGAGAAACAATTGGTAGAAAAATTGAGAGATGTCTTTTGGGGTGGGGGATATCTAGAGTGTTCACAATTACTGTTGATAATGCTAGTTCTAATGATACTGCAATATCTTATCTAAGAACTAGAATGGGGGATTGGAATTTACATCCTTTGAAAGGAGAACATTTGCATGTTAGGTGTTGTGCACATATTCTTAATCTTGTTGTTAATGATGGATTGAAAGAGATGCATGAATCTATTAGTAAGATAAGAAATGCTATTAGCTATGTGCGTGCTTCCCCTAGTCGCATGAATAGGTTCATGGTGCGCAGAAATTGTGATTACACTTTGATTATGTAAAATTCATCGCTCTTTCTTTCCCTGGTAATGGCGCCAAAAACATGATGCCAATACCATGGTTCACAACTTCGCACAACTAACCAGCAAGTGCACTAGGTCGTCCAAGTAATACCTTACGTGAGTAAGGGTCGAATCCCACGGAGATTGTTGGTATGAAGCAAGCTATGGTCACCTTGTAGATCTCAGTCAGGCGGATATAAAATGGTAATGGGTTTTTCGAAAATAATTAATAAAATAGGGATAGAAATACTTATGTAATTCATTAGTGAGAATTTCAGATAAGCGTATGGAGATGCAATCGTTCCTCTGAACCTCTGCTTTCCTGCTGTCTTCATCCAATCAGTCTTACTCCTTTCCATGGCTGGCTTTATGTAATGCATCACCATTGTCAATGGCTACTTTCGGTCTTCTCTCGGGAAAATGATCCAAATGCCCTGTCACGGCACGGCTAATCGTCTGGAGGCATCACCCTTGTCAATGGTTTACATCCTATCCTCTAGGTGAAAATGGTCAACGCACCCTGTCACGGCACGGCTATTCATCTGTCGGTTCTCAATCATGCTGGAATAGGATTTACTATCCTTTTGCGTTCTGTCACTATGCCCAGCAATCGCGAGTTTGAAGCTCGTCACAGTCATTCAATCATTGAATCCTACTCGGAATACCACAGACAAGGTTTAGACTTTCCGGATTCTCTTGAATGCCGCCATCATTCTAGCTTACACCACGAAGATTCTGATTAAGAGATCTAAGAGATACTCATTCAGTCGAAGGTAGAACGGGAGTGGTTATCAGGCACGCGTTCATAGGGAATGATGATGATTGTCACGTTCATCACATTCAGGTTGAAGAGCGAATGAATATCTTAGAAGCGAAATAAGATGAATTGAATATAAAACAGTAGTACTTTGCATTAATCTTTGAGGAACAGCAGAGCTCTACACCTTAATCTATGGAGTGCAGAAACTCTACCGTTGAAAATACATAAGTGATAGGTCCAGGCATGGCCGAATGGCCAGCCCCTCTGATCTAAGAACCAGGCGTCCAAAGATATCTAATACAATAGTAAAAGGTCCTATTTATAATAAACTAGTCACTAGGGTTTACAGAAATAAGTAATTGATGCATAAATCTACTTCTGGGGCCCACTTGGTGTGTGCTTGGGCTGAGCTTGAGTGTTGCACGTGTAGAGGTCCTTCTTGGACTTGAACGCCAGCATTTGTGCCAGTTTGGGCGTTCAACTCTGGTTTTGGATCCTTTTCTGGCGCTGGACGCCAGAATTGGGCAGAGAGCTGGCGTTGAACACCAGTTTTCGTCGTCTATTCTTGGCCAAAGTATGGACTATTATATATTGCTGAAAATCCCTAGATGTCTACTTTCCAACACAATTGGAAGCGCGCCATTTCGAGTTCTGTAGTTCCATAAAATCCACTTTGAGTGCAGGGAGGTCAGAATCCAATAGCATCAGCAGTCCTTCTTCAACCTCTGAATCTGATTTTTGCTCAAGTCCCTCAATTTCAGCCAGAAAATACCTGAAATCACAGAAAAACACACAAACTCATAGTAAAGTCCAGAAATGTGAATTTAACATAAAAACTAATGAAAACATCCCTAAAAGTAACTAGATTCTACTAAAAATATACTAAAAACAATGTCAAAAAGCGTATAAATTATCCGCTCATCACAAACACCAAACTTAAATTGTTGCTTGTCCCCAAGCAACTGAAAATCAAATAGGATAAAAAGAAGAGAATATACTATAAATTCCAAACTATCAATGAAATATAACTCCAATCAAATGAGCGGGACTTATAGCTTTTTGCCTCTTGAATAGTTTTGGCATCTCACTTTATTCATTGAGGTTCAGAATGATTGGCATCTATAGGAACTCAGAGTTCAGATAGTGTTATTGATTCTCCTAGTTCAGTATGATAATTCTTGAACACAGCTTTTTTATGAGTCTTGGCCGTGGCCCTAAGCACTTTGTTTTCCAGTATTACCACTGGATACATAAATGCCACAGACACATAATTGGGTGAACCTTTTCAGATTGTGACTCAGCTTTGCTAAAGTCCCCAATTAGAGGTGTCCAGGGTTCTTAAGCACACTCTTTTTTTTTGCTTTGGACCTTGACTTTAACCGCTCAGTCTCAAGTTTTCACTTGACACCTTCACGCCACAAGCACATGGTTAGAGACAGCTTGGTTTAGTCGCTTAGGCCAGGATTTTATTCCTTTAGGCCCTCCTATCCACTGATGCTCAAAGCCTTGGGATCCTTTTTATTTGCCCTTGCCTTTTGGTTTTAAGGGTTATTGGCTTTTTTCTGCTTGTTTTTTCTTTTTCTTTCTATATTTTTTTTTTCGCCTATATTTTTTTTTCTGCAAGCTTTGTTCTTTGCTGCTTTTTCTTGCTTCAAGAATTATTTTTATGATTTTTCAGATTATCAAATAACATGTCTCCTAATCATCATTCTTTCAAGAGCCAACATATTTAACATTCTTAAACAACAACTTCAAAAGACATATGCACTGTTCAAGCATTCATTCAGAAAACAAGAAGCATTGTCACCACATCAATATAATTAAGCTAAGTTCAAGGATAAATTCGAAACTCATGTACTTCTTGTTCTTTTGAATTAAAACAGTTTTTATTTTAAGAGAGGTGATGGATTCATAGGACATTCATAACTTTAAGACATAGTTACTAACTACTAATGATCATGTAATGAAGACACAAACATAGATAAGCACTTAACATAGGAAATGAAAAATAGAAGAAATAGGAACAAGGAATGAATCCACCTTAGTGATGGTGGCGTTTCCTTCTTGAGGAACCAATGATGTCCTTGAGCTCTTCTATGTCTCTTCCTTGTTTTTGTTGCTCCACCCTCATTGCTTTTTGATCTTCTCTTATTTCATGAAGCATGATGGAGTGCTCTTGATGTTCCACCCTTAGTTGTCCCATGTTGGAACTCAATTCTCCTAGGGAGGTGTTGATTTGCTCCCAATAGTTTTGTGGAGGAAAATGCATTTGAGGCATCTCCGGGATCTCATGGTGATGAGCTTCATACGCCTCTTGAGCTCCATGAATGGGCTCTCTTGCTTGCTCCATCTTTTTTTTAGTGATGGGCTTGTCCTCTTTAATGAGGATATCTCCCTCTATGTCAATCCCAGCCGAATTGCATAGGTGGCAAATGAGGTGAGGAAAGGCTAACCTTGCCATAGTGGAGGACTTGTCAACCACCTTGTAGAGTTCTTGAGGTATAATCTCATGAACTTCCACCTCTTCTCCAATCATGATGCTATGGATCATGATGGCCCGGTCTATAGTAACTTCAGACCGGTTGCTAGTGAGAATGATTGAGCATTGAATGAACTCCAACCATCCTCTAGCTACAGGCTTGAGGTCCAATCTTCTTAGTTGAACCGGCTTGCCTTTGGAGTCAATCTTCCATTGAGCTCCTTCTACACATATGTCCATGAGGACTTGGTCCAACCTTTGATCAAAGTTGACTCTCCTTGTGTAGGGGCGTGCGTTCTCTTCCATGTTTGGCAAGTTGAACGCCAACCTCACATTTTCCGGACTAAAATCTAAGTATTTCCCCCGAACCATTGTAACATAGTTCTTTGGATCCGGGTTCTTACTTTGATCATGGTTCTTGGTGATCCATGCATTAGCATAGAACTCTTGAACCATTAGGATGCCGACTTGTTGGATGGGATTTGTTAGAACTTCCCAACCTCTTCTTTGAATTTCATGTCGGATCTCCGGATACTCATTTCTTTTGAGTTTGAAAGGGACCTCAGGGATCACCTTCTTCTTGGCCACAACATCATAGAAGTGGTCTTGATGGGCTTTGGAGATGAACCTTTCCATCTCCCATGACTCGGAGGTGGAAGCTTTTGTCTTCCCTTTTCCTTTTCTAGAGGATTCTCCGGTCTTAGGTGCCATCAATGGTAATGGAAAAACAAAAAGCTTATACTTTTACCACACCAAACTTAGAATATTGCTCGTCCTCGAGCAAGAGAAGAAAGAATAGATGAAGAAGAAGAAGAAATGGAGGAGAGGGAGAAGGGGTTGTATTTCGGCCAAGAAGGGTATAGAGGGTTGTGTTGTGTGAAAATGAGGAAGAATGGAAGGCTTTATATAGGGGAGGGAGGGGGTTAAGTTTCGGCCATGTAGGGTGGGTTTGGGTGGGAAATTGATTTTGAATTTCGAAGGTAGGTGGAGTTTATGAGGTAGGTTTATGGGGAAGAGTGGATGGATGTGAGTGGTGAAGAGGTGATGGAGAAGAGTGTTTGAGGTGATTGGTGAAGGATTTTGGGGGAGAGTGTTTATGGGATTGTGTGAAAGAGGGGTGAGAAGAAGTGATTGGAGGTAGGTGGGGATCCTGTGGGGTCGACAGATCCTGAGATGATCCTGTGGGGTCTACAGATCCTGAGATGATCCTGTGGAGTCCACAGATCCTGAGGTGTTCAAGGAATTACAACCTTGCACCAAATTAGGCATGTAAAATGCCCTTGCACACAACTCTGGACGTTCAGCGCCAGGTTGGTGCCCATTTTGGGCGTTCAGCGCCCATTTACTGGCCATTTCTGGCGTTGAACGCCAGAACCATGCTTGTTCTGGGCGTTCAGCACCCAGATACTGCCCATTTTGGGCGTTCAGCGCCAGAACCATGCTCTGTTCTGGCGTTGAACGCCAGGCAGATGCTTCTTCCAGGGTGTGATTTTTCTTCTACTGTTTTTGATTCCATTTTCAATTTTTATGTTTATTTTGTGACTCCACATGATCATGAACCTATAAAGACATATAACTAAGAAAAATATAGTTAGATAAATAAAAATTGGGTTGCCTCCCAACAAGCGCTTCTTTAATGTCAATAGCTTGACAGTGGGCTCTCACAGAGCCTCACAGATGTGCAGAGCTTTGTTGAGACTCTCCAACACCAAACTTAGAGTTTGGATATGGGAGTTCAACACTAAACTTAGAGTTTGGTTGTGGCCTCCCAACACCAAACTTAGAGTTTGACTGTGGGGGCTTTGTTTGACTCTGCTTTGAGAGAAGCTTCTTCTGCTTCCTCTCCATGGATGCAGAGAGAGATCCTTGAGTTGTAAACACAAGGTTGTCCTCATTCAATTGAAGGATCAATTCTCCTCTGTCCACATCAATCACAGCTCTTGCTGTGGCTAGAAAAGGTCTTCCTAGGATGATGGATTCATCCTCTTCCTTTCCAGTATCCAGGACTATGAAATCAGCAGGGATGTAAAGGCCTTCAACCTTTACTAACACGTCCTCTACTTGTCCATAAGCCTGTTTTCTTGAATTGTCTGCCATCTCTAATGAGATTTTAGCAGCTTGCACCCCATAGATTCCCAGTTTCTCTATTACAGAGAGAGACATGAGATTTATTCCTGAACCAAGGTCACACAGAGCCTTAAATATCATGGTGTCTATGGTACAAGGTATTATGAACTTTCCAAGATCCTGTCTCTTCTGAGGCAATGTCAGTTGATCCAGATCACTTAGTTCATTGATGAACAAGGGAGGTTCAACTTCCCAAGTATCAATGCCAAATAATTTGGCATTTATCTTCATGATTGCACCAAAAAACTTGGCAGTTTGCTCTTCAGTAACATCCTCATTCTCTTCAGAAGAGGAATACTCATCAGAGCTCATGAATGGCATAAGGAGGTTCAATGGAATCTCTATGGTCTCTAGATGAGCCTCAGAGTCCTTTGGTTCCTCAGAGGGAAGCTCCTTATTGCTCACTGGACGTCCCAGGAGGTCTTCCTCCTTGCGATTCACGTCCTCCTCTCCCTCATTGGGTTCGGCCATTTTGGTTATGTCAATGGCCTTGCACTCTTCTTTTGGATTTTCTTCTGTATTGCTTGGGAGAGTACTAGGAGGGATTTCAGCGATCCTTTTACTCAGCTGGCCCACTTGTGCTTCCAAATTTCTAATGGAAGACCTTGTTTCATTCATGAAACTCACAGTGGCCTTAGATAGATCAGAGACTAAATTTGCTAAGCTAGATGGATTTTGCTCAGAATTCTCTGTCTGTTGCTGAGTGGATGATGGAAAAGGCTTGTTATTGCTAAACCTGTTTCTTCCACCATTATTAAAGCCTTGTTGAGGCTTTTGATTCTTCCATGAGAAATTTGGATGATTTCTCCATGATGAGTTATAGGTGTTTCCATAAGGTTCACCTAAGTAATTCACCTCTACTATTGCAGGGTTCTCAGGATCATAAGTTTCTTCTTCAGAAGATGCCTCTTGAGTACTGTTGGATGCAGCTTGCATTCCATTCATACTCTGAGAAATCATATTGACTTGCTGAGTCAATATTTTGTTCTGAGCCAATATGGCATTCAGAGTATCAACTTCAATAACTCCTTTCTTCATAGGCGTCCCATTACTCACAGGATTCCTCTCAGAAGTGTACATAAACTGGTTATTAGCAACCATGTCAATGAGTTCTTGAGCTTCTGCAGGCATTTTCTTTAGGTGAATGGATCCACCTGCAGAAGTATCTAATGACATCTTTGATAACTCAGATAAACCATCATAGAATATATCCAGGATGGTCCATTCTGAAAGCATGTTAGAAGGACACTTTTTGGTCAACTGTTTGTATCTTTCCCAAGCTTCATAGAGGGATTCACCATCTTTTTGTTTGAAGGTTTGAACAGCCACTCTAAGCTTGCTCAGCTTTTGAGGAGGAAAGAACTTGGCTAAGAAAGCCGTGACCAGCTTATCCCAAGAGTTCAGGCTATCTCTGGGTTGAGAGTCCAACCAGATTCTAGCTCTGTCTCTTACAGCAAAAGGGAAAAGCATGAGCCTGTAGACTTCAGGATCTACTCCATTAGTCTTAACAGTATCACAGATCTGCAAGAATTCAGTTAAGAACTGAAAAGGATCTTCAGATGGAAGTCCATGAAACTTGCAGTTCTGCTGCATCAGAGAAACTAGCTGAGATTTCAGCTCAAAATTGTTTGCTCCAATGGTAGGAATGGAGATGCTTCTTCCATGTAAATTGGAATTTGGTGCAGTAAAGTCACCAAGCATTCTCCTTGCATTGTTGTTGGGTTCGGCTGCCATCTCCTTTACTTGTTCGAAATTTTCAATAAGGTTGTCTCTGGATTGTTGTAATTTAGCTTCTCTTAGTTTTCTCTTCAGAGTCCTTTCAGGTTCTGGATCAGCTTCAACAAGAATGCCTTTTTCTCTGTCCCTGCTCATAAGAAAGAGAAGAGAAAAAGAAAAGAAGAGGAATCCTCTATGTCACAGTAAAGAGGTTCCTTATTGTTAGTAGAAGAAGAAAAAGAATAGGGGTGAAGAAGAATGAAGAATCCAAACACAAAGGTAAGGATAGGAGCAGTGATGTGAGATGAAGAGAAGTGTTAGTAGATGAATAAATAAATAGAAGGGGATGAGGGAGAAGAATTTTCGAAAAACATTTTTTTTGAAAAAGAGTTAGTGATTTTCGAAAATAGTTTTTGAAAAAGGTTAGTAGTTTTTCGAAAATTCAAATAAAAATAAAATAATTAGTTTAATTAAAAATAAATTTTGAAGAAGAGGGAGATATTTTCAAAAATTAGAGAGAGAGAGAGATTTAGTTAGGTAGTTTTGAAAAGGATAAGAAACAAACAAAAAGTTAGTTAGTTAGTTGAAACAAATTTTGAAAATATAAGAAGTTAGGAAGTTAGAAAAGATATTTTGAAATCAAGTTTTTGAAAAAGGTAAGATGAGAAGATATTTTTGAAAAGATATGATAAAAATTAGTTTTTGAAAAAGATTTGAATTTTTAAAATCACAATTAATGACTTGATTCATAAGAAATCACAAGATATGATTCTAGAACTTAAAGTTTGAATCTTTCTTAACAAGTAAGTACAAACTTGAAATTTTTGAATCAAAACATTAATTGATTATGTTATTTTCGAAAATTTGATATAAAAATAAGAAAAATATTTTTGAAAAATATTTTTGGAATTTTCGAAAATAACTAAGAATTTTGAAAAAGATTTGATTTTTGAAAAAGATGATATTTTTAAATTGAAAATTTGATTTGACTCATAAAAACAACTAGATTTTTAAAAATTTTTGAAAGAGTCATATCTAATTTTCGAAATTTTAAGAGAGAAAAAGGGAAAGATATTTTTTTATTTTTGAATTTTTAATGATGAGAGAGAAAAACAAGAAAAATGATGCAATGCATGAAATTTTTAGATTAAAACAATGAATGCATGCAAGAATGCTATGAATGTCAAGATGAACACCAAGGACACTTTGAATGTCAAGATGAACACCAAGAACATATTTTTGAAAAATTTTTAATGCAAAGAAAACATGCAAGACACCAAACTTAGAATTCTTTAATGCTTAGACACTAAGAATTCAAGAATGCATATGAAAAACAAGAAAAGACACAAAACATGCAAATGCAAAGATCAAACAAGAAGACTTACCAAGAACAACTTGAAGATCATGAAGAACACTATGAATGCATGAGAATTTTCGAAAAATGCAAGATGCACATGCAATTGACACCAAACTTATAACATGACTCAAGACTCAAACAAGAACACAAAAATATTTTTGATTTTTATGCTTTTCTAATTTTTTTTGTATTTTTTTTCGAAAATTATTATGAAAAAGAAAAATAAGGATTCAAAATTTTTAATATGAATTCCAGGAATCTTATGCTCTAAAGCTCCAATCAAAGGGTCAGGCATGGCTTAATAGCCAGCCAAGCTTTAGTATGTAACTCAGACATGACAAGCCTAACATGCCCTACAGTCGTGGCTTTACAGCCAGTCAGGCTTCAACATGCTTCATGAAACACTAGAATTCATTCTTGAAAGTTTTGAAGCCATAGAATAATTTATTTTTGAAAACATTTTTATTTTAAAAAAATATTTTTTTTTCGAAAACAAAGGAAAAATTTTTGAAATATTTTTGAAAAATTTTTGAAAACAAAACAAAAAGAAAATTACCTAATCTGAGCAACAGGATGAACCGTCAGTTGTCCAAACTCGAACAATCCCCGGCAACGGCACCAAAAACTTGGTGCGCAGAAATTGTGATTACACTTTGATTATGTAAAATTCATCGCTCTTTCTTTCCCTGGTAATGGCGCCAAAAACATGATGCCAATACCATGGTTCACAACTTCGCACAACTAACCAGCAAGTGCACTGGGTCGTCCAAGTAATACCTTACGTGAGTAAGGGTCGAATCCCACGGAGATTGTTGGTATGAAGCAAGCTATGGTCACCTTGTAGATCTCAGTCAGGCGGATATAAAATGGTAATGGGGTTTTCGAAAATAATTAATAAAATAGGGATAGAAATACTTATGTAATTCATTAGTGAGAATTTCAGATAAGCGTATGGAGATGCAATCGTTCCTCTGAACCTTTGCTTTCCTGCTGTCTTCATCCAATCAGTCTTACTCCTTTCCATGGCTGGCTTTATGTAATGCATCACCATTGTCAATGGCTACTTTCGGTCTTCTCTCGGGAAAATGATCCAAATGCCCTGTCACGGCACGGCTAATCGTCTGGAGGCATCACCCTTGTCAATGGTTTACATCCTATCCTCTCAGTGAAAATGGTCAACGCACCCTGTCATGGCACGGCTATTCATCTGTCGGTTCTCAATCATGCTGGAATAGGATTTACTATCCTTTTGCGTTCTGTCACTATGCCCAGCAATCGCGAGTTTGAAGCTCGTCACAGTCATTCAATCATTGAATCCTACTCGAAATACCACAGACAAGGTTTAGAATTTCCGGATTCTCTTGAATGCCGCCATCATTCTAGCTTACACCACGAAAATTCTGATTAAGAGATCTAAGAGATACTCATTCAGTCGAAGGTAGAACGGGAGTGGTTGTCAGGCACGCGTTCATAGGGAATGATGATGATTGTCATGTTCATCACATTCAGGTTGAAGAGCGAATGAATATCTTAGAAGCGAAATAAGATGAATTGAATATAAAACAGTAGTACTTTGCATTAATCTTTGAGGAACAGCAGAGCTCTACACCTTAATCTATGGAGTGCAGAAACTCTACCGTTGAAAATACATAAGTGATAGGTCCAGGCATGGCCGAATGGCCAGCCCCTCTGATCTAAGAACCAGGCGTCCAAAGATATCTAATACAATAGTAAAAGGTCCTATTTATAATAAACCAGTCACTAGGGTTTACAGAAATAAGTAATTGATGCATAAATCCACTTCCGGGGCCCACTTGGTGTGTGCTTGGGCTGAGCTTGAGTGTTGCATGTGTAGAAGTCCTTCTTGGAGTTGAACACCAGCATTTGTGCCAGTTTGGGCGTTCAACTCTGGTTTTGGATCCTTTTCTGGCGCTGGACGCCAGAATTGGGCAGAGAGCTGGCGTTGAACGCCAGTTTGCGTCATCTATTCTTGGCCAAAGTATGGACTATTATATATTGCTGGAAAGCGCTGGATGTCTACTTTCCAACGCAATTGGAAGCGCGCCATTTCGAGTTCTGTAGCTCCAGAAAATCCACTTTGAGTGCAGGAAGGTCAGAATCCAACAGCATCAGCAGTCCTTCTTCAACCTCTGAATCTGATTTTTGCTCAAGTCCCTCAATTTCAGCCAGAAAATACTTGAAATCATAGAAAAACACACAAACTCATAGTAAAGTCCAGAAATGTGAATTTAACATAAAAACTAATGAAAACATCCCTAAAAGTAACTAGATTCTACTAAAAACATACTAAAAACAATGTCAAAAAGCGTATAAATTATCCGCTCATCAGTTCAAAAATTTCATAAAGGAAGCTAGGATACAAGACAAGTGTACTGTTCAACTCGATGTTCCCACTAGATGGAACTCTACATATACTATGCTTGAAAGTGGTTTGAAGTTTCAAAAGGCGTTCAAGAGGCTAGGGGAGAGAGATACAGAATATGCTCTAATGCAAGGTGGTATTCCGAGGAATATTGATTGGGACAATGCAAAACACTTTGTGGAATTCTTGAAAATTTTTCATGATGTTACGAAGAGTGTGTCTGGTAGTTTGCTTGTGACTTCTTCTCAATATTTTCATGAGTTTTGTAAGATTTTGCGAGTGTTCAAGGCTTCTTGCGGTAGTCGAGATCCATTACTTGGGAGTATGGCTGAGAGGATGAAGCTTAAGTATGACAAGTACTGGGGTAACATAAAAAATATCAATATGATGATTTTTGTTGCTGTGGTTCTTGATCCTAGATACAAGTTGAAGTTTGTGAACTTTAGCTTTGAAAAGCTATATGATAAGGATGATGCTGATTTTTTGGGTGCAAAAGTGAAAGAGACCTTCTCCAAGATGTTTGATTGCTATGTGAGTGCAAATAATGGGGGTAGATCTTTTACTTCAGCAATAATGGATGGTGCATCAGATGTGGGAGTACCTGATGGCAACATGGCTGGTGATTTTTTCAAGGAGGTACATTTTCATGAGATCATCAACAAGAATGAGGTGGATTTGTATTTGATGGATAGTTTAGAGAAGCCTCGTGATCAAAATACTTTTGACATATTGAATTGGTGGAAAGTAAATTCTAGCAAGTATCCTATCTTATCCCAAATAGCTAGAGATGTCTTAGTAATGCTGGTCTCGACTGTTGCTTCAGAATTAGCTTTTAGCACTGGTGGAAGAGTGCTTAACAACTATAGGAGTTCTTTAACTCCAAAGACAGTTGAGGCATTGATATGCACACAAAATTGGCTTCGTGCTTCTCCAATGACAACTGATCTTGAGGAGCTTATTGAAGAGTTTGAGAAACTTAAATTAGGTATGCAAAAAAGAAATTTGTAGTTTCTTTTATGGTTTATGTTTATAATTTATAATCTATATTATGTTTATAATCTATATTGATTTTCTTGTTTTATTTTTGTAGAAATTGCACCAACCAGAGAAGATGAAGATGAGTCTGGTGTGGATTCTGATTAAACATGGTGGCTGTTTGGTTTTTATTTGTTTAAAGTGAATGTTTCGGTTTAAACTGTGTTTATTTTTGTTGTTTTGCTAGACATTTTTAATTGTCTTTGTTTTATGTTTAATTAAGTTGAATTTGTATTGGATTTGGATGTGATAAACTCTTGTTATTCTAGTTTATTGAAGGTTTTAAATTCCATTTTATGGCATTTTAAATTCAGATAAGTAGGTGTAAAAAACCGAAAAAACCGACCGAACCAAACCGCTGTTGGTTCGGTTCGGTTACTCAAACAGCAGCCAACCGAACGGTTGGCCTCTTTGAAGAACCGATCAGGTCGGTTCGATTGGTTTTCAGTCCAAAACCGAACCGAACCGAGCTGATTACACCCCTAGGGTTGGGTCACGAGTGGATCACTGGATCTATTTTTTATTATTATTATTACAAATTTCAAAATGGCGGTGTTTTATCCGAACCGGCCGGTTACCGGTCTGGCCCAACCCATCGGTTCGCCAGTTTTTCAACGGTTTTTCTTCTAGCGATTTTAGAGAGAGGATCGGACCGCTTGCATCGTCGGTTTCTTGTTGAACTGGTTCGACTGGCCGGTCCGGTCTTATTTTCAAAACCTTAATTTTACCTAATTAATCCATTTTAATCGAAAATACCAATTTTGTATCCATATCAAAAAAATTTATGCACAAATTACCATGTGTAACTTTTTGCTTATAATAAATTTTCTGTTGAACTTTTTCTCTCTTTTGTGAGGTCCAAGCAGAATTTTTTGGGATGCCTTCTTGTACTTTTATGTTACTATCCTAATCAGATTTTTTGGAGCAATTGAGAGTAAGAGAAAGCATCCACAAAGTGAGTGAAAAGAGGAAAAATAGAATTTTCGTTTTTATGCAAAGCAGCAGATTTCAAACAATAGTTTTTCATTCATTCATCGTTGGATCGGCCTGAAATTTAGACTGCAGGTTCATCCCATCTTGTTCATTTTGGATGGTGAAGATGTTGATTGGAGGTCTATAGTGGAAAAAATCAGCTTTGAATAATAGCTCTGATTTTGGGTATATATTTTTCATCTTCTTGTTACTCATTTATAGGTTTTGGTGTTTTGGTGTTTTGGCTGATTGTATGCACGATTTATGCTTTATTTGTGACTCTCTTGCACTTCATATTTGATTATAGTGGAGCTATTTCATTGGTCTGGATGATTCGTAGTTTTTATCTCTCACATTGAGGGGTTTTTCACGTTAAAATCTCGGTGTGTTCTTGTTGTTGCTTTATTTGATATATTTGCTTGCTTATTGTTACTACCATGTTATTTTGTGAGTTTTCATATTATTCTTGTGTTGGATATTTGTATTGTTTTCGCTGCTACTCTTTCATACTGACATCAGAGCTTGTTAGTATTTTTCTGGACTTGATTCCGTGAACAATGGAGGCTAATACTAATACTAGTAGGATGATCACTCTAAATGGTCCTTATTATAATTTGTGAAAGTCAAAGATGGAAGATTTGCTTTATGTCAAGAATTTTCATCAACCAATTTTTGGTACATAGAAGTCTAATGATAAATTTGATGATGATTGGGCTTTATTACAAAGACAAGTTTGTGGATATATTAGATAGTGGGTTGACGATAATATGTTGAACCATATTATTGGAGAGACACATACTCAAATTCTTTAGATTAAACTTGAATAGTTGTATGCTCAAAAAACTGAAAAAACAAGATATTTTTTATCAAACAGTTGTTGCCTTGAAATATACATATGGAATATCAATGACGAATCACCTGAATAACTTCTAAAGAATAATGAATCAGTTATCCTTCATGGGTATCAAATTTGATGAAGAGGTTCAAAAATTTTTACTTCTTGGCTCCTTACCAAATTCGTGAAAAAATTTCAAAATTTTATTGTCCAATTCTCCTCCTAATGGTATAATCTATATGGATCTTGCCAAGAGAATGAAAAAATGAGAAGAAAGTCACAAGGCGCATCAACTGCACATTTAGATGTTTTGGTTTCTGAGGTTAGGGAAAAAAACAAAAGTCGAGGTCCTAAACGTAGAGATCAAAGTAGAAGCAAGTCTCAAGAAAGGTATAAGAATATTGAGTGTCATCATTGTGGTAAAAAAGGACATGTAAAAAGATTTTGTTGGCAGCTATAGAAGGAGAAAGTCAAGGCAAGTAAAGATAAGAGCACAAATAAAGATGATGGTAGCAATGATGACAAGGTCAATGTAACTCATGATGATTTTCTTTTATTTGAGGAGTTTGAATTTTTTAACCTTGTTGATAATAGCACTAGTTAGGTAATTAATAGTGTTGCTTTTATTTATGTTACATCTAGGAGGGATTTGTTTACGTCTTATACTCCTGGTGATTTTGGTGATGTAAAAATGGCTCATCAAAGTGTTGCAAAATGTGCCGGTGCTGAACAGGTTTGCTTGGAAACCTCCAACGGTACTAAGTTGACTCTGAAGCGTGTGAAGCATGTTCTAGATATTCTGTTGAACTTACTTTCTGTTGGTAAGTTGTGTGATGAAGCCTTGGATAGTTCATTCTCTCGTAATAGCTGGAAGCTCACCAAGAGTTCTATGGTTGTTGCTAGAGGTACACAACACTCTACTCTTTATTTAACTCAAGCAAAGATTGTGAAAGATGTTGTTAATGCTGCTGAGTTTGTTGATGGAACTAACTTATGACATAAGAGATTATGTCATATGAGTGAGAAAGGCATGAATATGTTATCTAAGAAGAATTTTTTATCTAGTTGTAAGGTTGCTTTACAAAAGTACAACCATTACTTTACTGAAAAATAAAACAGGATTTCTTTTAAGAGCCATCCACCTTCAAGGAAGTCAGAGATACTTAACTTGGTGCATTCTGATGTATGTGGACCGATGAAGAGAAGAACACTTGGAGGGTCTATCTGTTTTATAACCTTTATTGATGATCATTCTAGGAAATTATGGGTTTACATTTTGAAGATCAAAGACCAAATTTTGAATATGTTCAAACAATTTCAAGCTTTTGTTGAAAGAGAAATTGAAAAGAGGTTAAAATACATTCGTACTGACAATGGTGGTAAGTACACAGGTCCATTTGATGCTTATTATAAAGATCATGGTATAAGACATTAGAAGACTCCTCCGAAGACTTCTCGGTTGAATAGCTTGGCTGAAAGGATGAATAGAACACTGGTTGAAAGAGTTAGGTGCTTATTGTCACAATCTAGATTGGCAAAATTCTTTTGGAGTGAAGCTTTGAGTACTATTGTTCATATCTTGAATTGGACACCATGTGTTCCTTTGCAATTTGAAGTATCAGAGAAGGTATGGTTAGATAAAGATGTTTCTTATGATCACTTAAGAGTCTTTGGATGCAAAATCTTTGTTCATATTTCCAAAGATAAGATATCCAAACTTGATGTAAAGATTAGGCAGTATACTTTTGTGACATGGATGAGTTTGGTTACAGGTTTTATGATCCTCTTAACAAGAAAGCGATTCAAAGTAGAGATGTTGTCTTTGTTGAAGATCAAACATTGAAGGATATTGATAATGCAGTGAAGCTAATGGTTCAGTCTAGTGATGATTTTTCTGATTTGGATATTACTCACTCTATGCCTATGGTAGAAGATAACAGAGTTGAAGTTCAAGATAATGAGCATGATACAGGTGCAAGTGAAGATGGAACAATTGATCCGACACTTGATGAAGTTGGTGATGATAATCATGATGAGCAACCAGCTTTAGAAATTTCTGCAAATGCACTCAGAAGGTTTACAATAGAGTGGAAGTCTTTGTTAAAGTATTTTGCACATGAGTTTGTCTTGTTGACTAATGGGGGAGAACCTGAATGTTATAGAGAGACTATTGAAGATGGAAGAAAATCTCAATGGCTTGAAGTTATACAAGAAGAAATGAAGTCATTGCTTGAGAATGATACCTAAGAATTCGTGAAACTACCTAAGAAGATGAGAGTTTTGAAGAAAAAATGGATATTCAAAATTAAGAATGAAGAACACAATTCTAAACCTCAGTATAAAGTTAGATTGGTTGTTAGAGGCTTTAGCCAAAGAAAATGTGTTGATTTTAAGGAGATTTTTTCTCCTGTTGTGAGAATGTCATCCATTCTTACTGTATTTGGATTAGCAGCTTCTCTTGATCTGGATATTGAGCAAATAAATGTGAAGATAGTTTTTTTATGGTGATTTAGATAAGAAAATCTACATGGAGTAACCAGAAGACTTTGTTGTTAAAGAAAAAGAAGACCTTGTGTGCAAGTTTAAGAAGAGTCTTTATGGGTTGAAGCAAACTCCAAAACAGTGATACAAGAAGTTTGAATCTATTATAGGAGAGCATGGTTACCATAAGACAACTTTAGATCATTGTGTATTTGTGTAAAAGTTTTCTGATGGTGATTTTATCATTTTTTTTTAACTTTATGTGGATGGTATTTTGATTGTGGGCAAGAATGCTTTGAGGATTAATGAGTTAAAAAAATAGTTGATCAAGTTCTTTCCTATAAAGGGCTTGGGTCCTGTCAAACCGATTTTGGACATGACTATTACTCGTTATAGAGATTCCAAGAAGCTTTATTTATCACAGGAGAAGTATATAAAGAAGGTGCTTCAAAGGTTTAGAATGAATGATGCCAAATGTGTTGCTAGTTCTTTTGCTCCTCATTTTAAGTTGAGTACCAAATAGTATCCAACCACTGATGAGGAGAAACGAGCAATGGATGAAATTCTTTATGCTTCACCTGTTGGAAGCTTAATGTATGCTATGGTGTGTACTAAATCAGACATTTCTCATGCGGTTGGTACTGTGAGTCGTTTTCTCTCTAATCTAGGTAAAGAATATTGGAATACTGTTAAATGGATTATGAGATATCTCGAAGGTACAACTAACTTGAGTTTGAGTTTTGGTGGTGAGAAATCTTTACTAGTTGGCTTTACTGATGCAAACATGACAGGAGATATTGATTCTCAAAAGTTTACTTCATGCTATATGGTCAAGTTTGCAGGGGGGGCTATTTCATGGCAGTCAATGCTACAAAAGTGTGTTGCACTTTCTACCACAGAGGCAGAGTTTATTGCAGTAACTGAAGCATTAAAGAATTGTTATGGAAGAAGAAGTTTCTTGGAGAGCTTAGTTTTAAGCAAGACCATTATGTGTTGTTGTGTGATAGTTAAAGTGCTATTTATCTTGCTAAGAATTCTACTTTTCATGCAAGATCTAAACATATTGATGTTAAGTATCATTGGATACAGGATGTGTTAAATTCCAAGTTGTTGGAACTTGAAAAAGTTTACACTGATGATAATGGTATTGATTTGATGACAAAAATATTGCCAAGAGATAAGTTTGAAACATGGTGTTTGATCGCCAGGATGGCGAGAGCCTCCACCTAGTCGAGAAGGTGGAGATTTGTTGAGCTTTTTCTCTTCTTTGTGAGGCTCAAGCCCAATTTTTTTGGGGTGTCTTTTTGCACCCTTGTGTCACTTTTCTAATTAGATTTTTGGGACAATTGAGATTGAGAGAGAGCAACCATAAAGCGAGTGAGTAGAGGAAAAGCATAATTTCTATTTTTATGCAAAGCAGTAGATTTCAAATAGCAATTTCTCATTCGTTCACCGTTAGATCGGCCTGAAATTTGGAACGCAAGTTTATCTCATCTTGTTCTTTATTATGGACGGTAAAGATGGTGTTGGAGATTTATAGTGGGAGAAATCAGCTTCGAACAACAGCTCTAATTTTGGGTATTTTTCATCTTGTTACTTATTTGTAAGCTTTGGTGTTTTGGTATTTTGGCTAATTGTATGCATAATTTGTGCTTTGTTTGAGACTCTTGTACCTCATATTTGATTGTAATGGAGTTATTTCATTGGTCTGGATGACTCGCAATTTTTACCTCTCACATTGAGGGTTTTCCACGTTGAAATTTCAGCGTGTTCTTGTTGTTGTTTTACTTGATATATTTGCTTGCTCATCATATTATTTTGTAAGTGCTTCCATATTGTTCTTGTGTTAGATATTTGTGTTATTTTCCTACTGGGTTCTTTCATGCTATGAACAATAGAGGATAATATTAATACTAGTAGGATGATCATTCTTAATGGTCTTAATTACGATTACTGAAAGTCAAAGATGAAAATTTTGCTTTATACCAAGAATTTTCATCAACTAGTTTTGGTATAGGGAAGCCTAATAACAAATTTGATGATGATTGAATTTTGTTGCATTAGACAAATTTGTGGATATATTAGGCAGAAAATTGATGATAATATATTGAACCATATTATTAGAGAGACACATGCTCGAACTCTTTGGATTAAATTTAAACAGTTTTATATTCAAAAAATTGGGAATAACAAGATGTTTTTGGATATATTTATATAAACATCCATTTATATATTACTATATTAATAAAAATAATTACTTTCAATATCTATTAAGATGAATAATTATTTTCAAAAAAATAAACTTCATTAGATGGTAATGTAATCTCGTTCAAACACTTTGAATTATTAGTCCAAACTGTTACTTCTTAAGTTGATGATCATAAACAATTAATAGTGATTATGTCTCGGGAACAAGATCAAAAGTAAAGATTTAACAGCACCAGATACATTTGCTTATTGATGGTAAAGAGTGGTTTCAAATCAAGAGAAACATTTTAGTACATTAGTGACACGAAAGTAAACAACCTCTTTTAACATTTGTTAAAGATCATACAATGCCCAAGGCCCCCCTAAGTCATACCTGCCTTGCCAATTTCTTACCAAACAATCCCCACTAATAAGTCCAATCAGAACCGTAGTAACAAAATAGTTTATTTGAAAAACAATAATATATTTAGCCAATTCAAATTATTTAGATATCAATAATGGTGACTACTGTGGTTATGTTGTACATTGTATTTGTATTGATTACTCTTTTTAACTTCTAAACATGGATTTTTCTAATTGTATGATGGAGTTTCATGCTTAGATAGAGATGATGCTGTCAGAGTGACTTAAGCAATGACCAAAAGTATGTATGAAAATAGCACAATATAAAGTTACAAACATATCTATCTTGATGTATGTATAGGTGTTTTAGAAAAGAGTTTTCTTTATGCTTCCCACTTCAAAAAAAGGGGGGAAATAGAAAGAAATACGGTTTGTCCTCTTTAAATAAAGTCAGTATTATTGGTAAGTGGACATTAAAAAGAACATTTTAAAATAGTTTTAGAACTATTCTAGAATTTACTTTTAGTTGAAAAGATTTTCATGTCATGCATGGGTAGAGTTGTTCTATATATCATCATGTGTAATGGAATAAGCTATCATTTTTTTTTTTTTTTGAAAATTTAAAATATTGATAAATTTATCTATGAATAAGTAGAGTTAATTTTGTAAAAAAAAAAAACTATTATTTTTACTCATAAAAATTTATAATATTGACAAATTTATACATAAAAAAGATTAACTTTTGGGTAAAATTTATTGATGGTTAAATTTATAAGCGTTTTAAAATTTTATTATTAGAAATGATAGTTTATTCATGTGTAATATGTATGATTTTTAGCCTTTGTTATGCACAATAATATATAAGCTGTGATATTAGTTTAATTCCAAAAAATTACGTGTGACATTATTCATCAAAATATTTTTTAGAAAAAAATAAATTATTTTTAGTTTAAACTTCAACTATTCGCTTATGTTAAATACAAAATAAAACTAAAAAGAATCAATAATCTAAGACTAGTTAAAATTGTAGTTTTTTTGTTTAAAAAAAAAGTTTATAAATTGTAAGTATAGTAATAATATGTAACTAGCGATTAAAATATAAATAAATTATGCTTTACAAATTATGAATTATAATTTTAAAATACATTTAATGCCAATTTAATTTTTTTTTAAGTTTATTATTTTGAGCTGTAATTCATAAAAACATAATTTTCAAATAGGTTCATAAACTTGTACGATTTCAAACAGTTTAGGTATAAATTAAAAAAAAATCTATAAAAAATAATAAATATAAACTTGAGCCATCTATTTATAACAGTCTAAACTCATCAAAAATAAAGTTCGGTTTGACTCGGTCAATTTTCACCTCCTATTAATGACTAATGAAATTAATAATTTTATGTCTTCTATTCGTTATCAAATTGATGTCACGTTAAGAGACTAAATTGTTAGTGAAAAGAAATTAAATTGATAATACATGCTGCACCGCCCAAAAACACTTCCAAATAATGGAAAGCACCTAACTTATTGGGAGGAAAGTCATACTAACAAATATAAAAATGGTATTTGTACATTAAAATTAATCTTTAATATATTTATATATAGATATATGTATGATTTAATTTATTTTCAATATATATTTGTATTTTAAATACTGCATATGCTATACCTGTGGTACAAAAAAATTTAGTCGAATCTTCATGACATAGATCAAAGACGTTATTGCACTAAAACTAGGTCGTTGCTCGGAAGTAACGCGCCGTATAGCTCGCGTACAATGTCAAATGAGCAATAGCCGCTGCATCGGTGCCGGGTGTAGTGTTAAATGAGTAAGGGTTCCCGTGTTTTCGTGAACGGATAAGGGTAAATAAGTTAGTTCACAAAGAAAAAGGTAAAGGTAAAAGTCGGAGCAACAAAAGGTTGACATTTGGGACATGAAATATAAGCACTTTAACAGAAAAATTCATGGAGGTGGAGGATACCATGACAAGGAGGACGATTAGCATCATGTGCCTACAAGAAGCAAAATGGGTCGGCGCGAAGGCTATAGAGTTGGATACCTCCGGGTTCAAACTTTTGTATACAGGAAAAGTTAATAATAGAAATGTGGTAGGTATTATTGTGGATAAGCAGTGGAAGAAGGATGTAGTGGATGTCAAGAGAGTGGATGATCGGATCATCTCTATCAAATTTGTGGTGAAAGGAGGTAATTTTCATGTGATTAGCGTCTATGTACTGCAAGTGGATTCGGATGAACAACACAAGATAAGATTTTAGGAGGATCTAGAGAGTTTGGTCAAAGACATACTTTCGAGAAATAAGATTTTCTTAGGAGGAGATTTAAATGGTCATGTTGGAAGAAAAGTGAATGGGTATAGAAGTATTCACAGAGGCCATGGTTTCGGAGTGGTCAATATCGAGGGTAAAACTATTTTGTACTTTTCATCAACTTTTGACATTCTCAACGCAAATACATATTTTAAAAAAAGAGACGAACATCTTATAACTTATAGGATCGACATGACAAGCTCTCAAATCGACTTCTTGTTGAGGAGAGTCGACTATAAATTTTACATTGATTGTAAAATTATTTCAGGAGAGAGTTTATAACACAACATAGGATGTTCGTCATGGATTTTCGCGTTGAACAAAAGTTAAGAAAAAGACATCATACGAAGAACCTAATGACGAGGTAATGGCAGATGAAAGGTGAGGAACAAAGAAGCTTCCTAAGACAGGTAGGAGAAAATGCAAAGTGGGAAGGGGATGGAAGCATGGAAGATATATGGAGAAAAATGGCAGAAGTTATTATAAGAACAGCAAAAGAAAGTTTTGGTGAATCTAGAGGAATAAGATCAAGAGACAAGGAGTCTGGTGGTGGAATGTGAGTGTATAAGAAAAGATAAAGGCAAAAAGGGAGTGCTTTAAAGAGTAGTCTTTGTGCAGCAAGACAAATAATTGGAAAAAATATAAAGTGGCTAAGAAAGAGACAAAAGTAGCTATAAGTGAAGTAAGAACAAGAGCATATGAGTGTCTCTACCTGTCTTTAGGCACGAAGGAAGAAAAAAATGTATATATAGAATCGCAAAGAGTCGTGAAAGAAGAACGAGAGACTTTGATAGGGTTAAGTGCATAAAGGAAAAAGACAGAGAGGTTTTGGCTCAAGATGAGAAGATCAATGGAAGGTAGAAGAGCTACTTCTACGAGTTAGTTAATGAAGGACAGAAGACTCTTCCGAGTCTTGGTCGGTTATGTATGAGGGAAGAATATCAAAACTTCAACTACTATCGAAAGATTCAAGACTTCGAGGTAAAAGAGGCTCTAAAGCAAAAGAAAAATGGCAGGGAAGTAGGACCCGATAATATTCCGATTGAAGTTTGGAAGGGCCTTGGAGAGAAAGGTATCAGTTGGTTAACCAAGCTTTTTAATGAGATTTTAAGGTCAAAGAAGATGTCAGATGAATGGAGAAAGAGCACCTTAGTACCTATCTACAAGAATAAGGGGATATATAGAGTTGTGAAAATTATAGAGGGAACAATCTCATAAGCCATATCATGAAGTTATGGAAAAGGGTGAAAGAACGAATGCTGGGACAAGAGACACAATTAACAGAGAACCAATTTGGTTTTATGCCAGACAGATTCACCACTGAAGTTACATACCTGTTAAGAAGGATGATGGAGAGATATCGTAGTAATAAAAAGGATCTACATATGGTGTTTATTAATTTAAAAAAAGCGTACGATAGGATGTCAAGGGAAGTCTTATGGAAGGTTTTGGAAAAGAAGAGAATAAGAATTGCATATATTCGTGCAATTAAAAACATGTATGATGGGGCTACAAGTAGTGTGAAGACTCAAGGTGGTGTGACAGAGTAATTTCTTATTAGTATAGGATACACCAGGGATCATCTTTAAGTCCAAACCTTTTCACATTAGTCTTGGAAGTACTCACAGAGTATATCCAAAAGCCTGTGTCATTGTGCATGTTTTTCCGATGATATTATCCTTATGGGAGAGTCAAAGAAAGACCTAAATAAAAAGTTGGATTTATGGAGAGAAGCTCTATAAGTGTAGGGTCTGTACATAAACTGTAGCAAGACGGAATATATGGAATGTAAATTCGGTCGCCAAAGGAAAAACACTAATACATAAGTGAAGATTGGAGAAAATATCCTAGAAAAGTTAAAAGTTTTAAGTATCTTGGATGTATCATACAGGATAATGGAGAGATTGAACAGGATGTAAATCATAGGATCCAAGCAAGTTGGTCAAAATAGCGGAGTGCATTTGGTTTCATATGTGACAAAATAATACTTTTAAAACTTAAAGGTAAATTCTATCGCACTGCTATCAGACCAGCTATGTTTTATGGTACAGAATGTTGGGCGGCCAAAGGAGAGCACGAACATAAGTTAAGTGTAGCAGAGAAGAAGATGTCGAGATGGATGAGTAGTCATATGCGATTGGATAGAATAAACAACAAAGATATAAAAGAGAGTTGGAGTAACACCTATTGCAGAAAAGATAATAGAATCCCGTCTCAAATGGTTTGGATATATGAGAAGAAGACCAACAGAGTACTCAATCAGGAGAGTGGATGACATGAAAGATGGGTAAGGGATGAAAGGCAGAGAAAGACCTAGAAAGACCATCTATGAGATGGTCAAACGAGATCTACATATAAAAAATCTTTCTATAGACATAATACATATAAAACTTAATGGCATTGTTTGATCCACGTAGCCAACCTCACTTAATGGAACAAGACTATGTTGTTGTTTGTTGTTGTATATTTGTATTCTAACTTGTATTTTATATACTAATGGATGATTTTAATAGCTGATTTTGTTGTACACCTAAGGTAATCATAATAAGTATCATACAATCAATCATAAAAAGCGTCTTAATCAAACTATTCATGAGACTTCAGCTTTTGGAATTGAGTAGACTAAACCTAAAACTTTCTCAAAGAAATAATAATGAAAATAAATTTTGTCATGGTTTCATGTCTATACAATGTTATTGGACTTACTAGTACTAATGGCAACTAGAACAGTTGATAAATATTGGCATCCAATAAGAACACCTCAGTTTTGCTAATAAGAGAACAAGTAGAAAACACAAGAATACAATAATGTGGCATAAATAATCTGTTCTTTGCACAACATTATTTAAAAACAACTCCAGACAATCTGACATGGATTTCATGCTGACCAAACAAGTTCTTAGATAGCTCATATGAGTGACAGAACTTACTTTTGCAAGAGAAGTTGAGATAAATTACAGAATAAACATTTCCAGCTACTTACATTACATACACAAAAGCACAACAGCAAGTGCTTACATAAGTTAAAGGAAATAAAGTAAACATGCTTGACAGTTGCAAGAAACAAGACCCCATATCCTCATAACTTGGAGAAAAAAAAAAGGTGGAAAACCAATCTTACTGAAAACTTGATTGGTTACTGATATCCAAGTCTTCCACTTGTTCAGTTACTCTGCCCACATTAATTTCCTCAATATGATTGCCATTGTTTTCGAGTTCACAAATGCCTTTTTCATCCTTCATGCAAGTTCTATCATCGACATTGTCTGTACTAGCATCATTGTCGCTTGATGGTGCCTGGTGCCTTCTCCGAGCAGTGGCTCCTTTGGCCTTATCCCCTTCGGAACTATTAACCTTACCATTGTTGCTCTTCCGCCGACCCAGTTTTGGAGATTTTGCACGTGTTGGTGGCATCTGGTCGAGACACTCATGTCAGGCTCACAATTCGATAAAAATACATCTATACAAGTACAACTTGATCTTCAAAAATGCATGTATTGTCAAGCACATTTACAACAACAATAAAGCCTTATCCCATTAGGTGGGATCGGCTATATGGAATAAAATGACTCCATTGAACCATATCATGTCTAAAGTATGTCTAAAGTGAGACTCTTTACACGGAGATCTCCTTTGACCACTTGATAAAATCTGAATCTCAAAACATGATACTATGTTAAAAATTCGAGGGCACTACATGCTTACCTTCTTCAATTCAGCCTTAGGTGGAGGCCCCTCATGGTAAAAACTTGGCATAGGGCTTGCTTTAAACATTAAACTCTTCCTCAGCTTCCTGATAGCTTCCTCCTTCTCTTCCTTCAATGTTTAAAATTGATGAAAGAGTCAATGAGAAAAATCAGCTATAAGCTTACAAGGTTTAAACATAATAACAAAATCACAATTTATGTATGGGTTTTGAAGAAACTTGATAGTGTTGTACCTTGGTCCTTTCTTCATTTTTGTTCTTCTCAGCTTCCATTGCTTGGAGTTTTTCCTCTAATCTTGAATTGAACTATAACACAATAAAAAGGAACATGAAGCAATAATGAATTTACAAACCAATCCCAAACAAAGCCTAACCAATATACAGGTCCTTACCTCCTTCCTTTTTTCTGCACGTTCAGTTGACCGAAACATTGGCGCAGAAGCAACAGTTGTCCTCGCCTTGATTGATCGTGCAGAAGCAGAAGTTCTTTACATGGTCAAGGAGTAATATCAATTTCAAATTATAAAAGGAAACAGAAGAACCATTGCCAGGAAAAAAAAAAAGGCATTGCAAGGTTTAGGAGGATACATAGAAGCAACTGAACAAGAATCGTCCTCTTCAGGATGCTTCTTGTTATCTGGTTCCAATGGTTTTCTCAGAACTACAGGTGATTTCAACTGCAACATCCAAAGAGATCAAATTAAGCATAAAACGTTGACAACGTGTTAACTAATGAAAAAGACGATTCAAATTCAACTTCATTAAATTTGCAACTTTTGAAGCAGTGTCAATGCTATTGAAACTTTCACTGGATATGCAAGAAAATTATGTAACAAAATTTGCAGCTGTTGTCCCTGATGAAATATTTTAGCAACAAAAACAGTTCCTTTAAAATTTAACTCATCCACTACTTAGTTAATAAATCAAAATAATTGAAAGAGGATACCAATTCAACAAGTGAATATACCTGATTCTGTTTAAATACATTGGGAGACAGAATATTTCTTTTATTTACAGATTTTCTCTGGTTACTGCTCTTGTTATCTTCTCCGAAATTCGGACGCATTCCAACTACAGCACGCTTCTCAGTGGCTAGGGAAAATGGCTGTGGAACCGTGGCCTTGATTTGAACACTACCTGTACACTTGCTATGAAGATTTCCCATCACATTATCTTGGGGCTTATGATTACCCTTTGTTTTGTTTGCTTTTAAACTTTTCTCCCTATGGACACCCTCAAAACCTGAAGTTAACCTCCCATCAGATTTTTTAGCATTAGAGACATCAGGGATCTTAACAGGAACTTCTGTCGTACATTCCTTCACCTCATATTCCTTTGTGCTCTCCTCGGAGCTATGATGTTCATTAGTCTCGTTGATATGCTCATATGACTCAGTAATATTATCGGTTAGGGCTTCGTGACCTGAGTCGTGGGAAATGCCATCCGAATAGACTACAACTCGATCAGGCTCCTTAATGACACAAATCTCTGTATCTTCTATAGCCATTTCACTGGGAATAAAAAGAAGGGTCAGAAACTCAACTACAAAACGCTAATTCATTGAAATGCTGCTAATAATAATTAGCCAAAGCACAGAATAGTTAATAATATTAAAATTATGTTGAGTGAAAGAAAGATTGTACAATGTTCATCATAAATTCAAAAAAAAAATAATGAGGAAGGGTAAACATAGAAACCATAGATGATTTTGCCTTGTAACAACTCTGTTTAACTCAAATTTCTGTCATGAATGCAAGGACTTGACACTACAACAACCACAGTTTATTCTTACACTAACATATAAGATAGTTGGTAAGAGAATATGTTCTGCAAACCACAGTAGTTTTGTTCAACCAAAAAGTGAACCAAGGGACAAAAAAAAACAATTAAAGAGCTAAAGCCATGACTCATGCATCATGACAAATTGCAAAAGCATGGAAGCATATGAGAATTGTTTATCAAAAAAATCATAGGGAATACATTAAATTGTCTACCTAATCCAAAATTTTCATAAAGAAGCAAAGCCACACAATAGAAAAATACTAAAAGACATAGAAGGAAAGCAAACAAATTGGTTGGCATGTATGCTTAATCAATGATTAAGACTACTCCAACAACTCAACTATATCCAAAAGAAATAGCATATTCAAGTGAGCAACTGAGCAAGGTAGCTAGTTAAATTTCAGAAGTATAACCCATAATTCCTAAATTTACTCTTTTTAGCAATTAAATTAAATTAAATTACAAGTATTTCTTTAGAACCAACTTAGTACACGTGGAACAAAATATTTAGTACACCATAGGTAAGGGAGAGAACCAAGATAACTAAAGTATAAGCATGTTTATTAATTTCCACCGACAATTTCATAAAACACACACGTGAAGAGGGAGGGCCTATAATTAAATCCCAATCACCCAAATGCAAAATGTGAACCAAAAAGTGCAAATCCAAATAAATGCATCATATTGTTTGCAATAACTGGAGATCCAGGACCAACAATGCAAAACCTCTGATACAAAATGTACATAAATAGAAATAAAAATCGGAACTTTGAACTATATCTACTATTTATACGGAAAAACAGGAAATGGGTTTCAAGCTTGAACATGCAAAGAGATTGCTTTTGTTCTTCCACTTCCACCTCAACTCCATTACAATTTTTTTCCCATCAACTAAAGAAACAGAACCCCATTATAAAAATCAATCCATAGGGCCAACTACCAAGTTAAAATAAATAAATGAAAAACAAAAATTGAACATCACCCAATTAAAAAAAAATTGTAATTGCAATTATAGCAAGAAATAGTGTTGAGAAAGAGTTATGCATGGAAAGAAAGCGCGTGAGTAACTCACATTTGGAGTAGGGATCTGAGGATGGTAGGAAGAAGAGAGAGAGTGAAAGAGAGAGAGGAGATTGGAGAAGAAGGAGAAGAAATAATGGAAGTAGTGGGGGGTGTTGCTGTCGCGTGGGTTTTATATGTACGCAGAGGAGTGTGTGTTTGTGTGTGAGGTCTCGTCGGTCACACGCCGTTTCCTCACGGAGTTAATAATGCTTGTGTTCTGTAGTGTAGTGTTGTGTTCTGTTCATCTTCTTTTCAAATTTTGAATTTGAACCATTAATAAACGAAACTTAAAGTAAACTGCTCCTGGTAATAATTAAACACGCCTTTTTTTTCCCCTTTTCTTTCCCCTCTTTCTGACTTTCTTCTCGGGATTCTTCTCTTAATTCAAATGCTCCTTGTTTTTGTCTTTTCTTTTGTTTAATCTTTATAATTATTAATAAAGATTTATGTATCTTGTATTCTAAAAATATGGGTTAAAATTATAAATTTAAAAAATTTATTAAAAATAACAAAAAAAATAAGTTTTTAATATATTTATTTTATATTTATTAAATAAAAAAATTTAAAATCTTTTACTAATAATAAGTGTATCATGTGTTCTTAATACACATATTAGCTAAATCTTATTAATAACTATTGAAAAAGTATATGGAATTAAGAGGTGCTCAGCCAAAAACTAAACAACATAATTAATTTATAATTATTTTAATTAATTTAATTTTTAATTTACAATATTTGTTATTAATTGTTGTTTCATTAAAATCAACTTTTGAATAATATGTTCCAAAAAATGCTCCTGGGATCACGGAGCAGAAATCAAGCCCGATTCTTCACCCTCTATTCCCTTTGGTGGCTACGGTGCATGGTTCTCTCTTCATATCATTGACGACGCCGATCTCATCCATCCAACCATCCAAGACGGCGATCCCTTCTCAGGCGAAGACAAGGCTCCCGATTCTTCATCCTCTATCCCTCTTGGCGGCTACGGTGCATAGTTCACTCTTGGTTACATCAATGGTGCCAACCTCCTCCATCGGACCAGAGAAGCGCTGCTCCATTCTCAAGTGAAGTATACGCTCCCAATTATTCACTCTATCTTCCTCTCGGCGGCTACGGTGCATGGTTCGCTCTTGGTCACATCAGCGGCGCCAACCTCCTCCAATCAACCATCCAAGAGAAGGGTGCGATGCAACACTTCCGGAAGAGAACATCTTCCATGGTGTTTTCAATCCTGGAAGGCGGATCGATTAGTACATTGATCAATCCAACCCAAGGCGATGAACAATTCAGTATGGGTGAAGTAGTTATTCAAGAGCAAGAGGGGTCGAAGGTATATTGCATAAGCTGCTCCTGCGTTATAAGAAATTTTATAACAATGTGTTATTTGAATGTTTATTATTCATGCTAATTAGATGTTTTTTCAATTCAAAAGGTATATTCATTTGAAAAATGATGGTACAATGATATATTTAGTTGAGCAAAGTATGCTTAAAATTGCTACTAAATACTTACCCAACATGTTCGAATCATAAGAATTGCCATCGTTAAAGTATGCTTGACTCCTATATTTGTTTTGCAATATTTTTTTATGGTTTTTATTGGACTCATTCATTATATAGTAAGGAAGGATCTTAACTTGATAATGGTTTTTTACTGTGTCTTTAATTGAAGGTCGACGAAATTACCAATGTCTTTGCGACTAGAAAGGATGAGTTGGACTCTGGACATGAGGTTTGAATGTGCTATGTGAATGTTTCTAATTCATGCTAGGGTAAAGTACTAAATTAGTCCCCTACGTTTGGGCGTAATCCTGTTTTGGTTCTTAAGGTTTAAAGTGTCCTATTTGAATCCAAAAAAGTTTCATTTAGCTTCAATTTAGTCCCACCGTGAGGTCAAAAATAAATAATTAACGAAATGTCCTACATGGCAGCAGTATAAGAACAAGGTCGATAATTTGGAGAATAAGTACAAGCTCCAGAGGCACAAAATCAACCGTGGATGCATCAATACATGTATTTAACATTTTTTTAGTTTTATAGAAAATATTTCATTTTAATTATAAGAAAAATGATAAATAAATGTATTGATGCATCCACGGTTGATTTTGTGTCTCTGGAGCTTGTACTTATTCTCTAGATTATCGACTTTGTTCTTATATTGCTGTCATGTAGAACATTTTGTTAATTATTTATCTTTAACCTCCGGTGGGACTAAATTGAAACTAAATGAAACTTTTTTGGATTCAAATAGGACACTTTAAACCTTAAGGACCAAAACAGAATTACGCCCAAACGTAAGGGACCAATTTAGTACTTTACCCTTCATGCTAATTAAATATTTTTTAAGTCACATTAGATTTTTCACTGTGTTAATTTTGTATTATTGACTAAGAAAGAATACGTGCTCTTTTTGGTAGTATTTATGCCTTGGCAAGGTTTTGATGAGAATATGCTTTGATTTTACTTTTCATCTACTTTCTTAGAGTAGGTTACATCAATTCGGAATATGCTTTTAATATAATATAACTATATTAGTGAGTGCTATATGAATCCTGAAATGGTATTAAACCATATAATGATATAAAAAAAAAGTAGAGTGATGATTGTACACTTTCCTAAAGTTCAATTATCATTTCTATATTTATAATCATAGGATTTTACTGAAAATCTTCGCATGTTATTATATAAAGGTGTTTTGTGATTTGTGAACCTATCAAATGTATTAGTTTCTTATGTAATCAACTCGTTAACCATATAGATTCAAACCAATCTAACATTCAATATATTGGGTTGAGCTAAAGTTTTGATTAGTATTTATAGTGAAACAAATTTGTATAATATAGATGTTTTTTAAGTTCAAATAGCTCATTTATTTGTAAAATTCGGGTACGGTGAAATATTTATTTGAGATATTATTAAAGTATGCTAAGAATTGGTATTAAATATTTATTTGTAAAAACAAATGGTTTAAATCCGCCCTGAAAATGGTTGAAGAGTATAAAAAAAAACAATAGGCATTCACATCTCAATGAAATGCACGCAGTCGCTAATGCTTAACACATGAAACAAAGAAATCATATATCAAACCATCCATTTTACAAAGAGAAGAAACATTCGAGTGGCTACCAGAGACATCATCCTCTTAAAATCATACTTTATGTAGACTGATCACGACTGAAGGCCGTGCAATGCTTTAATTTCCAGCAACTTCACAATTTCAGCAATAGAAAACAATGATAAAAAATAAATAACACCTCCATTTAGTTAACACCACGCTAGTTAATGAAATAGAATTGCCACTTAAGCATAGGCATGAACAAAAGGGTTATATACACCGATCAGAGTTGACTCAATATTATAAATATGCAATACATTGCTTAATGAATTAGTGACATCACTAACTTAGAAACTTATTGCTTGAGAATCCTGAAATACCTAATATATGAAACCTGCTGAGGAGTATCTAACAAAACATGAGTCACTCACTCCTCAATGAAGTACTAACAAGTTCAAATGCCTTAAACATGATAAATCAGAAAACAGATCTAGAACCATCCAATTTACAAAGAAAAAAAACATCCTAATGCCTAGCATAAGCACCATCTACTCAGAGGTTTTGGATTGATTGTCACCATCAACTTGACAAAACCAGTAACATGAAATCATAAACCTGCAGTGAAACAGGATTTATCAGGTTCACACGAAATGAGTTTAAGCCGGAAAATGCCATATTAAGCTATATAACTCTATCACAAGGAAACCATAGATGTAGTAAGGCTCAGATGGTTGGATTTTCTGCAAATCAATCCTGCTGCGGTCTCACAAGAAACAGCCCTTAAAATCTGCATATAGGAAACATGAATGAACAAGCATTAAGCTACACCACGGGGTATAGAAACAAATTCAGAGTTCCTGATAAATTGACGCTTGAATCATGAGTAATTACCAAAATCTAGTTCGACACAAATCAGCCAACATTTACTATATTTTCACCATCCAAAATCCATAACACAATTAAGAAAACAAGAACAATCAATCACCAATCAAAGTAAATATAGCAAAACTCAATTCCCAATAACAACATGTTTCGCTTTCTAATTACAGAATCATCCATTCGCTAGTTATAGTAATTCAACAACATCCAACAAAATAGCAAAGGTAAACCATATCGACTACAACCATAGTTCCTAGAGCTAAGCATAGATTACAAAACAGGAATAAACCATTTCAAATTTTATGTTCTACGTAACTAACAAACTCCAATAGGTGTTGTAAAACCACCAACAAATCTTAACCAAAAAATCAAATTTTCTTGCTGGAAGTTAATAAATTCAGTTCATACCCAAGTTCAATTAGAAAAAACATCATAATTACCAGTGAAGTACGTCTTTTACCCCCTGTGAATTCAAATAGAAAAAACACTGCTTAACCAAGAGCACGGCAGTGATTGATAACTATATTTGTACATGAGGACTCGCTGCTAATTACTTCAAGGAATACATATTGCTTGCCAAAACTTACAGCATTAATAAGCGGACTAATTTGGAAAAGCAAAATAGAATAATTGGATGAGGAAATCAACCTCCAACTTTTTTTACTACTTTTGTCTATTTGTTTCAATGAATTCTTTGTATTATTTCATCATTAACACCCCAATGACAGTTCATTAAAAATCTTTTTAAAGTAGAACCAATTAGCAAATATGCAATAATAACCTATTAGTCTATAAAAATCCTGTGGTTAACATAACTTCTTCCAAAGGTTTTTCATTTAGGGGTATAAAGCAACAACTCCCTAGCAACTTCATGCCATAACAATACAGAACCAGCAAAGAAACAAAGCAATAAAAAATAGGTGAAGTTTACCTTTTGATTGGGATGTTTTTGAAGAGTTTCGGACAAATTAAACTAGGGGGATATCTTTTTTGCTCTTCGAAATCATCAAGAAATAAAACTAGATAGAACAACTATAGAGTACCTCCATCAGCTCTTATGTGCAGTTCAAGTACAAAATTAATTTGTAGTAATTGATCATAATCGTTAACACATTATGACGGTAACAATATATGGACTTGCAACATGTGCATACCTATGATGAGAAAATAGTGAATAACTAATCTTATAACCATAGTTGCTGAAACTAATTTTTGATAACAAATCACAATTTATCAAAGTTCTAATTTCATGTTCTTAGTAACTTAACAAACTCCAACATATTTCATGTGAAACCTCGCACAAATCTTAATTAGAAAATCAAACTTTTTCGCTCAACTTTCATAGAATCAGAATCCACCCAAATTCAATTAGGAATCAAAAAACATACTTACCTGTGATTAGCCTTTTGCAAAACTCCAAAAATAGAAAAACATGCAGCTGCTATTTTTTACAAGGACCAGTGATGCACCAAGATTATATTACGTAAGTAATACAACCTGGAAAAAATATCCATTCAATTAAAATTCACCAGAACCACTACAACAAAACCATACTTGCCATAGAAAATTAGAGAAAACATCTACCATACTTGCCAATTAGTGAGACGAAGGGAGGATTCCAGGCTGGAGAAGTGGAGGTCCACCGGCGGACAGCGCAGTTGCACCAGGAAGCTTCAGTGGCGCCGGTAAAACCCGCATGCAACAACAGAGTGGCGTCGCTCTGGTTCCGTGTGTGGAGGTGCGATGGGCGGAGCGGCGTCACAGCGTCCGGAGAAGAGAGGGAAGAGGGTTGCGCTCTGGTACCGTGTGTGGAGGCGCGATGGGTGGAGCCGCTAGGAGCGGCGTCGCAGTGTCCGGAGAAGACATGGAAGAGGGTTGCGCAATGTTTCCGGAGGCATGGCACGGGTGTAGATGATTTTCAAACTTCTTTGTGGTAAAACTGTGAAAGCAAGGGTAGGGTTTTTGGGGAGTGTGATTTTGGTTTACCCTGGGTCAATTTTGGATGGTGCTGAAGTTTATTGGGCTTTCGGGTTCAAGTCCAGACACATTTGGCTGGTTTTTGGCTGATATGCTCTTGGTTCCCTCGCATTGTTGATAACTATTTAATTATATTTACATGTTTAGATCATTTTTTAGTGAAATCTCACCCCGGTCCCTAGTAAATTCACGAAATCTCTTTCCGCCCCTTAACGAAAGTATAATTCCATTGCGCCCCCTAACGATTAAGGGTGTGTTTGAATTTGCGTTGTTGAAGAGAGAAGCTCGTTTGAGTTCCTTGAACGCTTCATCTTCATGTTTGGCAATGTTTGTATTCTGTAAACGTAGAAGTGATTTCTGTCTTCAACCCACGTTTAGCAAAAGCTAAAAATTCTAGCTTTTCCGTTCAGCTTTTCACGTTGGATTGAACTTTATGTTCTATGTACCAATATGTCCTTTATTATTCATATGTTTATTTTTTTATAATATTTTTTTAATATTTTTTTATGCATATTATTATTTTTTATAAAACTTCTGTTTTTTTATATGAGTTCTTTTACTGTTATTGTTATTTTTTTTTTGTGTGGAATATTTTTTTTAGTTTGTACTATGATCCTATTAATTCTATTAGAGTACTAAAGAATACAGAGAATACTAAAAAAATATTAAAATTTATTTAAATATTTAAAATAAAATTATAAGATAACATAAAATAATTATTTAAATTCATGTCATTTTCTGTAATTTTCTATCTCAAAGTGATTTTGAATAATGTAATCTAAACAATATTTAGTTTACTATAATCCATTTTAAATAAAAATTACCAAACGTAAACCACGTTAATACTAACTCACTTTTGATCAAAATCAATTTTATACAAACCTCCGTTTGTAAATGGTAATCCAAACACACACTAACTCCGTGAGACCTTCTACTCCCTCCATTAATGTTTTCGTCTAGAGTTAATGGATCTTGCCTACATGGACCATTAAGTAAACAATTTAATGGACAAATCTGCCCCCTCTTCTTCTTTTCTTTTCTCCTCTGCTCCTCTATGCGAACCAGAACACCACCAGGCCAACTCTCCTCTTTCCTTCTCCTTAACATCATTTTTGGCCACCGTCATCACCAATATCTACTACCATTCTCTATTCCTGCTGTACCAACCCACTGTCACTTCCTCCTACTCCTCCTTCTTTGCACCAATTCACTGCCATCTCCTTTCAATTGAATAATTTTATTTGCTTAAAAACTTGAATTTGATTTAGGATATAGTCTTATGAGTTGTCTTTTTTTGGATTTTGATGATTGAGTATAGATATTTAATTAAAGTATCGATTTTTTATGTGAAAGAGTGATTTAGTCATTATGGGATGCATCAGTGTTTTAATTTGTTTGATGTGAGGTTCTCTACTTGGGATACAAATTTAGAATTTAGTGTGAAACCAAATAGAGACAGGAGCAAGCTTGTGAGAGAAGGATTGTGAGGATAAGGAAAAGAAAAAGGGAGAGAGGGTAGCAGTGGCGGCGCGAGATTGCTGATGGTGAATAGAGAAGTAGGGGGAGAGATATGGCTTCATGGTTTTGGTTCGGTAAAAAAGAAGAAGAATGATGGCAGTGGAGTGGTGTAGCAAAAACAGAGAATAGTAGTGGATATTAGTGATGATGGTGGCCAAAAATGGAAGAGAGGAGAAAGAGAGCATGCAGAGAATGGTGGTAGATGTTGGTGATGATTAGGGACCACGTTGGGATTCTACTCCTCCTATTGACGGGGACTTTGACGGAAGGGCCAGAATGTCTGACAGAAGTAATAGATAGGGGTCGTGATGGGATTATGCTTTCGTTAAGGGGCGAATAGGAATTTCGTGAAATTGTTAGGGGCTGGGTGAGGTTTCACTCATAATTTTTTAAAAAATAAATTATTAGTCAAGAAAGCCACCAAAAAAATTTAAAAAAGATTTTTTTGTTATAGTGATGACTGCATTAACAAATATACAAGACTTTGCTGGTACGAGTTGAGATGAGGATCAGGGATCTGTTGGCCTTAGTGGTAACAGAATTGGACTTCTAGAGCGGCCGGGGGTGGTACCTGCAAAGACACTCTGACACTCAAGTCATAATGAATCTGAGAGGTATATGTGAGGGTTATGAGCGTGTAACGTACCTGAGGGAGCCCCTAGCTCCTTTTATATAGTTTGTTCTGTTATCTTATCTTTTCTTTTTGGCTAAGATAAGAGAAGTATTCGAATTTGAATGTTAGTTAGAGATTGGAGATCTCTTGGCCGATTTGGGCTGTGGTTGGGCCTGGACCCAGAGAACCAGGTTGTATCGAGGCCGTTTGGGAACCTAGGGAGTGGGTCCAAAACAATTTCCCCCGGAGCGGGAGAGTATGCTTGCTTAGTCTCATCGTTGGGTAGGCTCGTTTCTCCGTGGCTCTGAGGATTTTTTTAGCAGAGCGTCACTCTTTGCCTTCGGAAAAGATTAGGATTTCGTGATATTGGCGTGCTTGCTTGCTTTGTCATTTGTCCATTACTCTCCTTGGTGATGGGATTTTGTCCGTTACAGTTCCCAAGGCATCATTATGACGCTTAAAGGGAGAGAGGGGAAGGGGGTTTTGCACATTTTCCTTTTTGCCCATCGTCTTTTGGTATTACTTCTTAATGTTTTGGGGGGTTTATTTCCTCGCTCTCTTTGATGTAACTGCTCATTTTTTACTGATTGTATGACTTCCTTGTTTGTGCCATCCTCTTCTTCCTCTATTGTTGGTGCTGCCGTTCAGTCCAATTACTACATTATGCTTTTTATCTTTTTCATCTTCCCATGCACGTTAGTGCCCTCTCTTTATGCATTCCCTTTGTTGATGTTCTGTTTTGTGCTTCCCATTTCCATGTTTTTTAAGGCCATTGCGTTTAGTGTAGTTTCAGGGATTTTATGGGACTTGGTGGCTATTTGATTGCAGTTTCTGATATAGATAGGAATTTCCCTTATTTATGTGTTTCTGGGTAGTGAGCTGCCAGTGGTGCACCTATTTGGATATAAGTATGGTGTGGCGGAAGAGCGTTCAGGGGAATCTGGGTCCTGTTTTCTCAACAAGGGGTGTACCAGACCGTTAACATTCAGTGACATCCGACGTCTTGGGTACGCCTTCTCGATTGGATGAGGGAGACCTCCAAAGGCTCTAGGATGAAGGGGAACTATTGGAAGGTGGTGAGGCGGTGGGTCAATATGAGCTGGTGCTTGCGGATGAGAATGAGAGGGTTTGCTACCTTAGTTTGAATTTCCCTCGGATCCCGGACTGGATTTGGATAAACAAACCTTTGTTTACTAAGTTAGGAGTTTGGTTTCCTTTTTTTAATTACAGATGGCTCTTCTGAACTGGCTTTCTGTGACACCATCTCAACTGCATCTGAATAGCTGGGCAACCATTTGAACCTTCGAGTTGGTGTGTGATTTTTTGGAGATACCGGCTCGTGTTGAAGTCTTTTTATTTTTCTTCTTGTGTACTGTTCTGCATAGGGAGGGAAAACATCGGAAGGGGTACATCTCTTTCCGTGCTCAAACGAGCTGCCGAATCTTTGATTGTTCGAAGATTCATTTCACAGCTTTAAGGTGGAGTACTTCAAGGTTCGTCCTGTCGAGGGTTGTCAACTTTTTTGGTTGTCGTCGGAGGTGAGCGCCGAATTTGCACACATTAGAATTTCGGGGCCAGGGCTTCCTATCTCACGAGGGTGACCTTCGAGGGGTTGTCTCCTGAAAAGAAGGATATTGCCAACGTCCACTTTTTAGGGATAGGCCTCTTAATCCTTGTGATGTGATGGGGGATCCCAAGGCGGGCAGATCCTATGTTGGTAGTTTCTTTGTCTGTTTTAAGCTTATGTGTCTGTTTCCATTCTCTTAACTTGGAATTTTTAATTCGATTGATTTTTCCTTTTATAGTTGGAATGGCTGACAGGCTAACAACCTTGCAGCGACTGAAAGCTGCCTTTGTTCATGAGTCGGAAGGGGGGGGGGTTGAGGGATTTTCTCAATTGACCCCTCCGGCTGCTTCCATTCCTAGTTCCCAAACAGTCTCGTAAGAGATCATCCAGAAGGGGGCCATCGAGGACGACCATGTTCGGGAGATTCTGATTCCTGAATTCGATAGGAAGCACAAGAGGGCCGAGGGGGGTGAAGGGGTCAACATAAGTGTGGTTACCCCTTGTGTGTTTGACTGCTCCTTTGATGCTCCGGACTTCATTGATCGGCACTTGCTGCCTGGCACTGACGAGCATTTTAAAGATTGTGATTTGTCTAGTCAGGCTAAGTCAGTATACCGTGCCCTCCTCTACTCAGCTGCTATTATTCAGAAGGCCGAGCCCATGCTTTTACAAACTTTCCTCTTGGATAGGAAGCTTCGGCAAGCACATGCAGAGCTCGTTGTTTTGAAGGGTCAGTGGTGCGGGCCAGATTGTCGGTTAGGAATTCTCTTCAAGAAATAGGATCAGCGTTGCAAGTATAGTCCCAACCGATAAGGCGACCCTTAACCAAAGTGTAGAATAGAGATGTCACAATTCAAACCAAATTAACTAGGAGTTGAATCCCGGGTCGTCTTCCCAAGGAACTAGTGACCACAAGTGCACAAGTTTGATTGTGAAATTGGTGGTTTTCAATAATGAAGCACACAATTAAAGGAATAAAAGAATAATCTAAATTACAACAAATGAACTAATAAATAAATCAAAGAACTACCTATATAATATGAACAAGTAAAGCTTTAAAGTGATTTAGGGATGGTTTAAAGCATAAATGGAAGCCTTGGCTTGGGTTGAGTTAGGAAATTCCTTCCTTATCATAACCACAACTATGATAATTATAATAGATTAATCTCACCTAGTCAACCTTTAACATCGAAGAGTAAGTCAAGTGAGCATAATTGTTCTTAATCCACAAATCCTAGCTAACTTACTAATTACCTTAGTAAAAAGCTAGCGTTAGTGGAAACAAGAATAATTAACAATCCAAGAATTATCACTAAATATCGGACATTATGACTCTAGTATCCTATATACTCAATTCCAAGCCAAGGAGTGGAAATTTACCTCATAATCAAAATTGACATTTCATCAAACACAAGGTGGGAATATTCTTAAAACATGGCAAAATTATTAAAATACTTAAAACTATAAACAACCAATGAACAAATCAACAATGGCAACTCAACAAACATATAATAACCACTAAACATCAAATTCATTAAATAGAACTCAAAATTGCTAAAGCATATATGTAATGGTAAAGTGAATTAAAAGATAAGAAAGTGTAGAACAAGTAGTGTAATAAAAGAGAAAATTAAGAAATACTTACAATGGAAATAAGCTAGAATCCAATATCAAAATTGGAAAATGAAAACTTATAGTATAAACCCTAACTAAACCCTAAGGAAATTGAGAGAAAACCTAAGCTAAAAACTACCTAAAACTATCTAAAAATATGCCTAAGTGTATTGTGTATTGTATGGTATCTTCTCCCCTTGCTAGCCCTTTCTTATATGCTTCAGACCCTTCAGAAATGGGCCAAGAGTCTTCAAAATCGCGAGCCACGTGACTTTTTAATGAAGTCATGCGCTGGGACTTGTGCGTACGCACAGGAAGTTGTGCGTACGCACACTTGACTGATTTTCCTTTATTTTCTTCATATTTTCTCCCAATTGCATGCTTGTCTTCCACTCTTATCAAGTCATTCCTACCTATTACACCTGAAATCACTGATAAAAAATATCAAGGCATCGAATGGAATGAAAGTGGAATAAAATTGATTAAATTAAGCACAAAATAACATGTTTTCACAATTAGACATAATTTAGAGAGAAAATACAAAAGAATGCTATTTAGATGAATAAATGTGGGTTTATACAGTAAAATCCACTCAATTCAATCCAAAATTTATCATCAAATATGAATTTATCAGTCAGCTTGAGGTGTACGAGGCTGTAAGGGCAAAAGCGGCTAAGAGCACTAAGGAAGCAAGTTCTGAGATTCTATGATTATCGGAGCGAGAGACCGAGCTGAACTCCCAAGTGCTGAACGCTCAAAAGCTGGCTTCCAACGCGGAGAGCTCTCTTGCTGTGGCTCGTGCTGATGCGGAGCCTGCAAAGGATGAGGCAGAAGATTTGAAGAAATGGAATGCCAGTCTTCTGGTTTTATAAGTTTTATTCTGTCTTGTTGGATATCCATTTTGTGTGGCGTCGGGGTTGATCAAATCCCGATGTTTCCCTTTTTGTTCATACTGTTTATTTGGTGAGAACGTGGAAAAAGTAGGGAGTATTTGAATGAAATGGCCTTTTATTGAAGGTTGAGCCTCGTTAAAACCTCCCGTTTTGGGTAGCAAAGAGTACTCGAGGAAAAGAAAAGGACAAAAGGGTAACTATAAACAAAAATATAAAAGAAACAAAAATGATAAATAAACCTTAAATTTGCTAAAGGTACTAGTCTAGTGTAGGGATGTCAATGGGATGGAGAATGCCCCCCTGCTCCCCGTCTCTGACCCCAGATTTTGTCCCCGTCTGCGTTCTCCACGTTTCCCCTGTTTCCTGCGGGCCCCATTCCCTATCTCCTTATATTGTTATATGGAAATTATAGTGAAAATTTTTAAAAAATAAAAAAAATTACAAAACATTATTATAACACACAAACATATCTTATTCAAGATTATAACTTACAAGTCCAGAAATACAAAATAATGAATCATAGTCCATAAATAAAATCTTAAAATACAACTTTCATTCTAAATAAAGCCATAAAATAAAGTCTTCGACATCAAATATATATTTTTTCATTGTCAGAATACAACTTCCAACAAAGAACTCCATATTTTCTATTAAAATACAACACAAACATGAATATGTTAACATATATCATAAACAAGAATACTATATATTAGATAAAAATTTGACATAATAAAAAAATAATTACCTAAACTCCTAAATTCCCCATATCCATCCCCCACATGTGAGGTTTAACATTGATTTATAAAAAATTAAGAGTCTTGTAAAACTTTCTTGGAAAATAAAGTAAGATTCCACATTTGCTGGATTATTATTAGGTAAGCACAATCATTCTTATTGTAAATTTTAGAATTAATAAGATATTGTCTACAATTTAAAAGTTGTATGTTTCAAAAACTCTTTAATCTATAGTATTTGGCATAACTCTAGAAAATGGATAACTAAGCAGATTTGATTACAAACAAATCAACTAACAAAATTAGAAGTTTAGAATTGTATTCATTAACAAAAATAACAACCACCAACATAAAAAAATCAACATCAAAATCAAATTCACGAGAAAATATAGAATTATAAATATGAAAGCTTACATTATCAGAAACTAACTATTAATTAGCATGAAATCAAATTAATGAAGTAAAATGTCAAAATCCATGCAGAAAAGGAGAGAACAGTGAATCTTACCAGGGACAGGGGAGAAATGGCCAGAGAGGTGAGAGACGCCAGCGAAGAGAAGAGCTGAGATGTGGAGTAGCAATGCAGGACGGCAGCGGCGCAGGAGTTGAACGGACTCAACAGAGCAGCGACGTTGGCAAAGGAAAAAGGGAGAAGGTAATGTCGCAGCAGTGCAACAGAGGGGGAACAGCGGGTGCGGTGATGGCGCGGTAAGTGGGACGGCAAGGTGAAACGGACAGTGGCGAGGGAGGTGTTCGGAGGTAGCTAGCTGGTTGTAGAGAAGATGGAGAGAATGCAGAAGGGGGTTGCGAGGAGGGGTGAGGGTGACTAACTAGGTAGCGGCGCTAGTGTGTGGGAAGAGGGGTTTGGGTTTCAACTTTTCAATATATATATATAAGGTGAAATGACTAAAAAATCAAAGTAAAAAATAAACTACAAAAGGTGTTTAACTAATTTAACATATTTGGGGACTGTGGGAAATGTGGGGACGGGGATTCCGCTCAAATCTCCACACCTGCTTCAGGAAAATTTTGTCCCCCATCCCCATCCCTGCAGGGAAAATTTCCAACCATTGGGGCCTCATTTGGGATGGTCCCTGTAGAGATCTGATGAGATAGATTCTTTGATGGTATAGAATTTTCTCAAAATGAATTCTCGTTGCAAGTATAGTTCTAAACCAACAAACAATCCTCCCAATAAAAAATTTGGTTGGTTGTCACAAGTACAAATCCCAATAAGAATTAACCGAAGTATTTAAACTCCAGGTCATCTCACAAGGAATTGCAATGAAGTGCTTAATTATTGGCTGTGAAGATGCAAGGGGTTTGATTTTGTATTTTGGCAAGATAAGTAAATAACAAGAACTAAACAAATGAAAGGGGAAAGAACTCTTAGCTAAGACTTGGGAAATTAAGATCACTATCTTTGCCAACAAACCATATATTGACAATTATGGGAGAACAACCTATTAAGTCTAACTTCAAGGCTTTAAGTACGTATAATATATACTCCTAAGCTTGAAGTACGTCGAATAGGCTTGATCACATCAATCCAAAAGTCCCAACCTATCTACTAATTAGATTAGTAGTGGGTTAGTGTCAATGGGTATCAAATTGATCACCACGGGTTCTCAAATCATCAATTCATTTAGACCCAATGACTCAAGATTACCCAATTCCCTTAGCCTAGGCCAAGAGTAAAGAAAATTACTCAATATCTAGTGAAAACATTTTAGCAAACACCTAGTGTGCAATAAAAGTAAACATCACAAAGTACAAGAATTAATGAAACTCATAACTAACTTCCACAAGAAATCAACAAGAACAACCAAGATCAACATGAAAGAAACATAAAACATGAAATTGCATTAAAAGGGAAGTAAAATATAACAAGGGTTCATCAACATAAAATGGAGAAAATGAGAAATTAACAAGAAACTAGAAAAGTAAAGATGCAACAACAAGAAATTGAAAGGGAAAACTAAATCAGAACAAGAATTAGAAGTTGGATCCTAGAGAATTTGACCTAAACTACCCTAGCTCTCTCCCTCTAGAATTCTCCCTACAACATGATGCAATACTACATTATGGCTTCCCCCTTCAATCTCTTGTCATCCTTGAGTTCAAAAGCATAAAAAATGAGTTGGATTTGGGCCCAAAATGCCTCAGAAATCACCCCCAGCGTATTGCCCTTAAGTTGGTCACGTGCTGCTTCTCAGGCGTACGCATGGGTCACACGTCCGCGTCATTTGCATTTTTCCTGGTCACGCGTACGCGTGGGTGACGCGTACACGTCACTGGCGAATCTTCTTCTCACGCGTACGCGTGGGGTGACGCGTGCACGTGGCTTTCAGTTCAGCAAATTCTCATTTCTTCATGAATTCTCCATTTTTGCATGCTTTTTTCTCATTTCTTCAACCCAATCTTTGCCTTCTAATCCTGAAATCACTTAACAAACATATCACGGTATCGAATGGAATTAAAGTGAGCTAAAATTAGCAATTTAAAGGCCTAAAAAGTATGTTTTTATTTTTAAGCACAAATCAGGAGCAATTCGCAAAATCATGCTATTTCATTGAATAAATATGAGAAAAAGTTATAAAATCTCCTAAATTAAGCACAAGATAAATCACAAAATTGGAGTTTATCAAACCTCCCCACACTTAAACTAAGCATGTCCTCATGCTTAACCAAGAAAGACAAGAAAAGGGGTATGAACATTTATTCAATGCAAATAAACTATATGAACCTATCTATATGGATGCAACTAAATGCAAGATGATTCTACCTACTTGGTCAAGAGTAAATCAATCTTCCAAGAGCATGTATGAACAAGTAGGGCTAAGTAGTATGATGATTCATAAATCCTAGCAATTCAAATATCCAAATGAAGTTCAAATAGACTTGCAAGAAGAAAAGCTCATGAAAGCCGGGAACAAGGAATTGAGCATCGAACCCTCATCGAAAGTGTATCTGCTCTAGTTGCTCAAGTGTATATGGTCAATCACTTAATTCTCTTCTAATCATGCTTTCCATGATTTGTTTTTCATCTAACAATCAACAATTATTCAATGCATGCATACATTCATCATGAGGGCTTTATTCATAGGTTGTAATGGGGCTAGGGTAAAGGTAAGGATGCATATGGTCAAGTGAGCTTAAAATTTGAATCTTTGATTAACCTAAGCTCTCACCAAACACATATAACAACCTATACAATCCTAATATAATACCTAGCTACCCATGATTCCCACTTTTTTCACATACTCATGCATTCTCTTTAATTCACATTTCATATGCATTGTTATTATTACTTTGCCTTAGGGCATTTTTGTCCCCTTTTTATTGCTTTTTTCTCTCTCTCTCTCTCTCTCTCTCTCTCTCTCTCTCTATATATATATATATATATATATATATATATATATATATATATTCTTTTTTTTTCTTTATCTTGTTTTTTTTCTTTTTTGCAATAAAATATCTACAAGAGTATCAATGCATATGGTTTTATGTATGGTGCATGAATATGTACCCAATTTCCAAAATTTTTGACAAAAATACAAAAACACCCTTTTACCTCAACCAATGTCCCAAATTCTCCATACCCAAATGATACACACCCTCACTAACCTAAACTAATCAAAGATCCAAATTAAGGGCATTTATTGTTTTTCGCTTAGGGGTAGTGATGTGCTAGAATTGAGAACAAAAGGGATTAAATAGGCTCAAAGTTGGCTAACAATGGTTGATGAAAGGTAGGCTATTTGGGCAAGTGAGCTAAATCAAATGATGGCATCAATCATATAAATGCATATATACGCAAAATAATAATGGACATATAGACTCAAACAAATCAAAGATTACAATCATAGAAAGAGAACAATGCACATAAGAATGGAAATAAGTGGTTATAAGATGTAACCATACAATTAGGCTCAAAGCTCACATGCTTGTGTTCCTTGCTCAAAAACCATGTTCTAAAATAAATTCTTCAAGCAAGTTCAACAAGAAAATTTTTTTCAAATTGGTAGGGTGCCCTAAAAATAATTTCCTTGGAAGAGAAATCATCACCCTAACCAAGTAGTCCTAAAAAAATGGTAAAATATGTACACATTATAACTAACATGCAACCTATCATGCAATGCGATACTATCTAACAAAGAAAATTAAAAATTTGTGTTGAAAGAGGAAGTTGTTACCCATGGAGATCGGTCGGACGACCTCCCCACACTTAAAAATTTGCATCGTCCTCGGTGCATGCAAAGAAGAACAAGGTGGACGGGTTGCTACAACTGAAGAGTTTCTTCAAAAGATTGTATGGATGAACTTGTTTGTTGCCCCATTTAGAAGCTTTTCCTTTCCTTCTTTTGGTGGCCAACCTAAAAAGAGAGAAAAAGAGGAAAAATTAAGCCTACAACAAAGATATCAAAGCAAATAGCACATAGGCGGGGGCTAATACCAAATAAGAGTAGGGTTCTCACTACATGGTAGCTACAACATGTAAGTGAGAAAGCAATATGAGCAAAGGCATATAGGAAAGAGTGGGTCATGAGAGGCATTAAAAGTTCATGTCAATGTACAAAGGATACAAGAGTCATCAAGGATTAAGCATTGACCTAAAAATTTCATCACCCAACAATACCAAACAAGTCAAGAAGCACCAAAATAATTCAAGAAATTATCAATAATTGAGTAAGAGAATTCAACACCATTATTAAAATAAGATACTTAGAAAAGAAAGTAAAAACAATCTATAAAAACAAAATTAAAATGCAATAGATGATAATATGCAAATGCAACATATAGAAGAAAATGAAAATAAGAAAAATAAAAAGTGGAATTTTGAAAAGAAAAGAAGAAAGGAAAGAAAGTAAGAAAGGAAGAAAGAAGAAGAAAAGAGAGAAGAAGGAAGAATGAAGAAGAAGGGAGAAGGGAGAAAGAAGGGAGAAAAGAAGAGAAAAGGGTAAGGAAAACAGGGGAGAAATAGGGGAAACAGGGCTCGGAAGGCGACACTCGCGTGCGCGTGGGTGGGCAGGCAGACAAGCGACACGTAGGCGTCGCTCACGCGTATGTGTGGAATGCAGAAAGTCCAGGTGACGCGTAAGTGTCACCCACGCGTACGCGTGGGTCTGGATTGTGCTATTCGCACAAATCCTGCACCACTCCAATACAACTCTCGGTGTTTTTGTACCGGGAGTCCCAATATGGCATACGACGCGTACGCATCGGCCCCGCGTACACACACACACACACACACACACACACACACACACACACACACACACACATATATATACATATGAAAATAGAAACAGGGCACTCTCCTAATGCACAAGTAGTCTAAAATAAACAAAATTCAAATTGAACAACAAATCTTTTAGTTTTTGAAAAATTTTCAAATACAAAACAAACAAAAAATTACACTTCAAGCAAAATGCAATTTAAAACAACTATTCTACAACTTAAGGAATAAATCTAATCAAACAACTAATAACCAAAACACTAAAATAAGAATATGTAAAGAAGAAAACTACCTAACAATGGCAACTCAATTCATTCATTGATTATATCTACAAGAGAATGGAAGGAGGTTACCATGGTGGGGTGTCTCCCACCTAGCACTTTTATTTTAAAGTCCTTAAGTTGGACATTTGGGAGGCTCCTTGTCAAGGCGGCTTGTGCTTGAATTCATTTTGGAACTTCCACCAATGCTTGGACTTCAAGTAAGCTCCAAATTTTAAAATCAATGGCACCAAGTTTTGATGAAGTTCCACACAAGCTAAGGGCTCCCAAAATTGATCCTCATATATTCCCGGATCCCAAATCTTGTTTCTACACCCATCTTCAAGTTGATCATCATGATTCCAATTGGGTGGTAGGTGATCCGAATTCTCACATAAGCGCCAAAGCATCCCCTTAGACCATTTCAATTGAGAATTATACCAACAATTACACTTGGACTTTGAGTTTCCAACCATAGAGAACCTTGATTGGCATTCCCACCCATTAATCAATTTTCTTTTGTTCTCAACCTCACAAAGAGCTCTAAGTTGCCCATCCATCTCAAGCAAACCATATTCAAGTGGAAAAGTAAAGCTTAGGGATAAGAATTTTACCCACTTGGATGTTGTGTTGGATGGTGACTTAGAAAGGAGTGGTCCCAATGATCTTGCAAGTTCCACTCCCTTGTGCTCTTCTTTGACTACCTCCACCTCTTGGTAAGCTTTTTCAACTTCAATTCCTTACCCACCAACTTCTTCTACACATTCTTCGTTGGTGGAGCTTGCCTCTTGATCATCCTTTTCTAATTTTTCATCATTTATACTATGCCTTGGAGGTTGCGCATTATCCTCCTCAACACCGAATCCAAGCTCATTGGAAGAAGGCTCAACAACTTCCACAAGATCATCAACAACATCACTTGGTGTGGAAGTATTCTCAAGCTTGGAATCCACCTCTTGTTCAACCTCGCCTAGGTCTTCAACCACTTCTTCTTCATTAATAATCTCTTCCTCTTCCACTTGTTGCAAGACATACCCCATCTCCTTGTTCTCATGTCGAGATTCTAAAATCTCCTTCATGCTCCACTCTTCAGTTGATTTCTCACATTCATCCGTGGAGATGCTTTGCTTGTTGCATGAGTTCTATGATTCCAAGGTGGCCGTAATTTCGGCAAGCTTAGCCATGATTTCTTCATTCGTCCTTTGGGCTTCCTCTTGCTTCTTTTGACGGATGATTGCTTGAAGCCGATCCATTACTTCCTTAAAGCGATCCATTGGCTCTTGTTTCGCCTGGCTAACATAGGTGGGATCATATTGCTCTTGGACCAATGGATATGGGTGTTCTTCCATGCAAGGTTGTGGTGGAAAGGAAAATTCATCTTATGGTTGAGAGTTCTCATACATAGGAGGTGATTCTTCTTGGTAATAGCATAGAGGTAGTGGTTCTTGAGGGTATTGGTAGTTGAATTGGGGTGGTTCTTCATCTGGTTCATATGTTCACAAGGTGGTTAGTATGGTGGATATGGATGAGGGTCATATGGAGGTGTTTGGTAGTAAGGGACTTGTGAGCATGATGGTTAAGGACTATATTGTGGAGAGGGCTCATAGGCATATGGTGGAGGTTGTTGGTAATCACAAAGAGGTCCACCATAGCCATTTAATTAGTATGCATCTTGGAATGGCTCTTGCTCATAGCACATTTGGGGAGGTTGTTGCCAAGGGGGTTGATCAAATCCTTGAGGCTCCTCCCATCTTTGATTGTTCCATCCTTGATGTATATTATCATTGTAATCTCCATCTCCTACAACATATTTGTAACCACACTCATAGCCAAAGTGATGAGAATTCATTATAGCAAGAGAAAATAAGACAAAAACTAATAAGAAACAAGAGAAACAAAATTCTACAACTAGCAAATAAAGCAAAAATCAAACTATTCACAATATTCACATATGAACAATAGCCATTAACATAACACCATTGCAATTCCCCAGCAACGGCACCATTTGATGAGATAGATTCTTTGATGGTATAGAATTTTCTCAAAATGAATTCTCGTTGCAAGTATAGTTCTAAACCAACAAACAATCCTCCCAATAAAAAATTTGGTTGGTTGTCACAAGTACAAACCCCAATAAGAATTAACCAAAGTATTTAAACTCCGGGTCGTCTCACAAAAAATTGCAATGAAGTGCTTAATTATTGGCTATGAAGATTCAAGGGGTTTGATTTTGTATTTTGGCAAGATAAGTAAATAACAAGAACTAAACAAAATAAAGGGGAAAGAACTCTTGGCTAAGACTTGGAAAATTGAGATCACCATCATTGCCAACAAACCATATATTGACAATTATGGGAGAACAACCTATTAAGTCTAACTTCAAGGCTTTAAGTACATATAATATATACTCCTAAGATTGAAGTACGTCGAATAGACTTGATCACATCAACCCAAAAGTTTCAACCTATCTACTAATTAGATTAGTAGTGGGTTAGTGTTAATGGGTATCAAATTGATCACCACGGGTTCTCAAATCACTAATTCATTGAGACCCAATGACTCAAGATCACCCAATTTCCTTAGCATAGGCCAAGAGTAAAGAAAACTACTCAAAATCTAGTGAAAACATTTTAGCAAATACCTAGAGTGCAATAAAAGTAAACATCACAAAGTACAAGAATTAACGAAACCCATAACTAACTTCCACAATAAATCAACAAGAACAACCAAGATCAACAAGAAAGAAACATAAAACATGAAATTGTATTAAAAGGGAAGTAAAATATAACAAGGGTTCATCAACATAAAAGGGAGAAAATGAGAAATTAACAAGAAACTAGAAAAGTAAAGATGCAACAACAAGAAATTGAAAGGAAAAACTAAATCAAAACAAGAATTAGAAGTTGGATCCAAGAGAATTTGACCTAAACTACCCTAAATTCTAGAGAGAAGGGAGAGCTTCTCCCTCTAGAATTCTCCCTACAACATGATGCAAAACTACATTATGGCTTCTCCCCCCTCAATCCCTTGCCATCCTTGGGTTCAAAAGCATCAGAACTGAGTTGGATTTGGGCCCAAAATGCCTCAGAAATTGCCCCCAGCGTATTGCCCTTAAGTTGGTCACGTGCTACTTCTCACGCATACGCATGGGTCACGCATCCGCGTCATTTGCACTTTTCCTGGTCACGCATATGCGTGGGTGACGCGTACGCGTCGCTGGCGAATCTTTTTCTCACGCGTACGCGTGGGGTGACGCGTGCGCGTGTCTTTTAGTTCAATAAATCCTCATTTCTTCATGAATTCTCCATTTTTGCATGTTTTTTCCTCATTCTTTCAACCCAATCTTTGCCTTCTAATCCTGAAATCACTTAACAAACATATCACGGCATCGAATGGAATTAAAGTGAGCTAAAATTAGCAATTTAAAAGCCTAAAAAGTATGTTTTTACTTTTAAGCACAAATCAGGAGCAATTCGCAAAACCATGCTATTTCATTGAATAAATGTGGGAAAAGGTGATAAAATCCCCTAAATTAAGCACAAGATAAACCACAAAGTTGGGGTTTATCAAGATTCCCGGCTCTTTGGATTTTTGACACCGCTAGTCCAGTGGAACCTTCCTACATGTAGTAGCACCGTATGTTTGCAGTGTTCCAGGATCTCAGTAACTCAGCCTTGTTGAGTCGCTGTAGTTTATAGGCTCCCTTTCCTATTGTGGACTTGATTTGGTAGGGTCCTTCCCAGTTGGGAGTGATCTTTCCTTCTCCCGGGGTGGAAAGACCAATGTTGTTGCGTCATAAGACTAGGTCTCCCTGTTCGAAGTCCCGTTTCACCATACTTCGGTTGTACCTTAAACTCATTCTTTGTTTCAAAATTAGCTCTCGTAGGTGTGTTATGCTTTTGACTTTGTCTGCGAGGCCCCATTATGCGTCCTCATCATTTCCTCCTGTGGTCTTTCGTGGGCTGGGTTCCATGATTTTCCCATAACAGCCTCTAGGCCGTATGTTAGACAGAAGGGAGTTTCTCTGATCGACGTTTGGGGCGATGTTTGCAATGACTAAAGTGCGGACCCAAGCTCGTCAACCCACAGTCCCTTGGCTTCTTCTAATAATTTCTTGAGTCCTTTCAGAATGATCTTGTTGGTCGCATCTACTAGACCATTTGTTTGCGGGTGCTTTACCGAACTGAATTTCTATAAGATACTTAGTCCCTCTAAGAACTCTCTAAAGCATTTGTCCAAGAACTGGGTCTCATTGTTTGAGATCATGATTTCGGGAATTTCGAACCTGATTATGACTTGTCTCCAGAAGAACTATCGACATTGGGTGGCCGTGATAGTGGCCAGTGCCTTGGCTTCAATCCATTTTATATAATAGTCGATGCTTCGATCCATTTTGTATAATAGTTGATGGTGACTATAAGGTGTCTGAGCTATCCAGGAGCCGTGGGGAAGGGCCCTACAAGGTCGATTCCCCAGGTTCCAAAAGAACGATCCGCCATTATCACGCAGAGCTGATAGGGGCCGTGCGATTGAGGTCAGCGTGAACTTGGCACTGCTTGCAGTTTTTAACAAGTTAAAAAGCGTCTCCGATAATGGTGGGCCAGAAGTACCCAACACGGATGACTTGTTGGGCTAGGGTTTTGCCCCCAACATGATGGCCACAACAGCCTTCATAAATTTGTCAGAGTATATAGTCTATTTCCATGGGTTTGATAAACCCCATTTTTAGGGTTTATCTTGTGTTGAAATTATAGAATTTTATCAACTTTTCCCACATTTATTCTCTAAAATAACATGGTTTTGTAAATTCTCCTTTATTTGTGCTTAAGTGTGAAAATATACTTTTTAGGTTTTAAAATAGCTAAATTTAATTCACCTTGATTCCATTCGATGCCGTGATATGTTTGTTAAGTGATTTCAGGTTTGGAAGGCAAAGATTGGATTGAAGGAATGAAGAAAAAGCATGTAAAAATGGAGAACTCATGAAGAAATGAAGGAATCGCAAAGCTGTCAATCCTGACCTCTTCGTACTTAATCGATCATAACTTGCACTATAGAGGTCCAATTGAAGCGGTTTTAGTTGCGTTGGAAAGCTAACATCCGGGGCTTCAAAATGATATGCAATTTTCCATAGTTTCCAGGACGTTTGATGATGCGTACGCATCAATACACGAGTACACGTGGAAGAGAGAATTTCCAACGACACGTACGCATGACCCACGCGTACGCGTGGGAAGCCGCACGTGACCAACTTTAAGGCAATATACTGAGGGTGATTTCTGAAGCATTTTGGGCTCAATCCAACTCATTTCTGATGCTATTGAACCCAAGGATTGAAGGGGGATGAACTAAGGAGTGTTAGTTGGAGTTTTCATCATGTTTTAGGTTAGATTTCTAGAGAGAGAAGCTCTCTCTTCTCTCTAGAATTAGGTTAGATTAGAGATCAAATCTCTTCTTAGATCTAGGTTTTAATTCTTGTTTTCATCTACTTTTCCTTTCAATTTCTTGTTGCTACATGTTTACTCTTTTAGTTCCTTTTGTTAATTTCTTATTCTAGTCATTTTTTATGTTCATGCACTTTTGTTTCCTTTAATTTCCATTTAATGCAATTTATATTTTATGTTTCCTCTTGTTTAATTGATTTGTTGTTATTTCCTTACTTGAGTAGTTGTAGATTTAAATTTCTTGCAATTTTATCTTGCTTTCCTTTTATGCCTTCCAAGTGTTTGACAAAATGCTTGGAAAGATGTTAGAGTAGATTTTTGTGTTCTTGGCTTGGGATGGTAACTTAGGTGACCTTGAGTTACTAATGTCCAAGTGATTGATAATTGGTGTCCATTGACACTAGCTTTCACTAAGTCAATTAGTGAGTGGCTAGGACTTATGGATTGGGATTGATAAAGCTCATTTGACTTTCCTTCACTTGTTAGAGGATGACTTAATGGGATTGATCCTTACAATTATCATATTGTGGTTAGTAATAAGGATAGTGATCCTTAACCATCAACCCTTGCCAAGACCTTTTTACCATTTGAGCTTCATTTACTTTCTTGTCACTTACATTTCTTGTCCCTTATTCCAAAACCCCAAAAGATACAATCCATAACCAATAACATGAACACTTCCCTGCAATTCCTTGAGAGATGACCCGAGGTTTAAATACTTCGGTTATTTTTATTGGGGTTTGTTCTTATGACAAACAAATTCAATTCTGATTGAGAATTGTTTGTTGGTTTAGAACTATACTTGCAACGAGATTTTATTGTGAAATTCTATACCGACAAAAATCCTCCATTAGGGTTTAATGCACTTGAAGAGGGATTGGGACAATCCTCTTTTGTATAATTTTCCCATGATTATGGTGTACTTCGCTGCTTCCCTCTTTATACATTTTTCCTCCATTGGTCCATGGGTAAGTTTTCGTCAACGAGGTACTTGAGGATCGGGATGGTCCAGGTGTGCTAGATGGATACAGCCAAGTTTGTTGAGGTCGTGGTTGCGATAGATGGTGTTTTGATGATCTCCTGGATTAGCGACTGGTTTTCCAAAGTTGAGTTGGTTCTGGCTAGCTTAGAGAGTATATCGGCTCTCGCATTCTATTCTCTGAGAATGTATCAGATAGTCACTGCCTCGAACTCGGCGATTAGTTTCTTGACTTTGGACAAATATTGTTGTAACAGAGGATCCTATGTGTTGGTAGTCCCCATTTATTTGGGAGCTGGCGACTTGGGAATCGTTGCAAACTTCTAGCATCTTTACGCAAACTTCTTTGGCTAGCGTCAGCTGAGCTATAAGGGGCTTCGTATTCTGCCTGATTTTTAGAAATCGGGAATTCGTATCGAATGACTGTTCGATGGCGATCAGTTCTCTTTTCCTAGTATTATTCTTGCTCCGCTAGAGCTATTATTCGATGAGCTGTCAACGTGGAGTTTCCACAGCTCTGTGGTTTTACTCCCTGGAGTCATTTCGGCTAAGAAGTCTGCCATGGCGTAGGCTTTGATTGCATTCCTGGGCTCAAACCAGATCTCATACTGGAATAGCTCTACCAACCATGCGAGCATCCATCCTGCCAAGTCTAGCTTCTGTAATACCTATCTGACAACTTGGTCTGTTTGGATCATAATAGGGTGGCTCTGAAGTATTGTTGTAGTAGTCAGGATGTCGTGAGTAACGTGTAGGCGAGCTTTTCAAGTCTGGAGCAGCGTGTCTCTGTGTTTTGGAGGACCTTGCTTATAAAATATACGAAACTCTATGTATTGTGCTCATCTTCTCGAATTAGCGCTGCTGCCAGCGCTTCTTCCATTATGGACAAGTAGAGGTACATTATTTCTCCCATTCTGGGTTTTGAGAGTATGGGCGATTCCGTTAAAACTCTTTTAAAGTGTTGGAAAACCTTTTCGCATTTAGGTTCCCTTTTGAAGCTTATACTCTTCTTCATGAGTTTAAAGAGAGGGTGACCTTTTGGACCGAGGTTTCAAGGAAGCGTGAGAGGGCAACAAGTCGTCCAGTCAGCCTCTAGACATCTTTAAGGTTTGCGGGGCTACTCATCTCGATGATGGCTTTGCACTTTTTCGGGTTTGCCTCTACTCCTCGTTGAGTGATCATGAAGACTAGGAATTTTCCGACCTCCATTCCAAATGTGCATTTTGTCGTATTGAGGTGCATTCAATCCTTCCTCAGAGTGCTTAATATGAGCTTGAGTTTGTCGATGAGCTCGTCGCCTATTTTTATTTTGGCTAGCATGTCATCAATATAGCAGTACATTCCTTCGGGGGTCACGAATGTCATCTTCTCCTTATCTAGTTCGTGCATAGGTATCAGGTTGTACCCAAAATAGGCGTCCATGAAATTGAGGTACTGGTACAGTGACATGTGTCACTAATAGCCTACGTCATTAAGTAATGTCATCACATCGTTAATGGAAAATGGGTCAAGGACTAATGTGATACACTTTTGTCAATCTCAGGTACGTAATTAGTGCAATTAGAATCTCAAGGATGATTTTAGTGCACGACGCCAATCTCAAGAACTATTTTGGGGTTTAACTCCATTAATGCAATTTTCAACTTCTCATAAACAATAATACTTAAGATTACTTTTCACTCAACAACTCTACACATTTTCTCGATTTAATAGAATGCTAACTCACCAAAATCATTACCTCTGCTACATGCTTAAACTATAAAGAACTAAACTTATAGCATTTTATAGTATATATAAAGGTACTACATATATATTTACTAGTTTACAATGCTAAAAATACAAATGGTCAAATTAATTTCTATAGGAAAGAGAATGACAACTTATCTGAAGAGAAGAAGGAGGTAGATCCACCGAGCATCAACGACAACAACGACGAAAGCAGCGGTGACACAGGGAATCACTCAACGCAAGGAGCTCCAACCTAGTCTACACAATCTTTGGAGACTATTAGTGGTGGCCGGTGCTAGTAGAGGAGACTGCCAGAGATGATTTGAGGGAGAAAGAGCGCATAAAACGAGGCTGGAGGGTTTGCATTTTAAATTTAGGAAAAGCTTACAGTTGAATTTAGCGGCGGATAAATTCAACGGTAACGCAATGCGTGTTACCAAAATTGCGGATTGAAGCTCCATTTAAAATTTTGTTGCTGGCCAGTAAGTTGCTGTATGTATAAAATGGATTCTAAACCGTCGACGCTTGCTTAAACGAACTAGTAAACTAACCACTAGACCAACTAAATTTGTCAGATAAAAAGTATAGATGTAAAAGTGCATATGTCTGTGTGGTTCGATTGTGCCTACACTTAAAACACTTTGGTAGTTGACCATTTATTATCACGTTAAACAAAGTAAATTTGTGTTATCATGTGGACAAAATGTAATTTCACATTGATTTGTAACAAAACAAAATTGAATTAGCCGGAAAAAGACAATGTCCACAACATTGTTGAAGAGAAGAAGAGGCGCCCATTGATGACGACTGAGTCGGTGTAGCGTGGCAGAGTAGGGGTTTTCCAACTATGGTGGATGTTCAACACAATATGTGTTCGTTGTGTTTAAATGGAAATTTTTGAATGTGTTTATCCATAAATTTGGTCCATCATTTTATTGCAGAGGAGAACAATAATTTGTTTAATCAGTGATGAATAATAGAATTCATAAATCTTGTGCAAAGTATGATAAAAATAAATAAATAAATAAAAAGTAAAAGAAAATAAAAAATAATTATCTAAATTAGTCATCCTCAAATATTTTTAAATTATATATTTTAGTCTTAAAAAAAATTAATACACAGATCAATTCTTAAGATTTTATTTTGGTAGATAAATTAATTTCGAGTCTATTTTCCAGCAGAATAATTACCCAAATTAGTCCCCAAAAATTTTAAAAGTGTATATTTTAGTCCTAAAAAAAATTAATACATAGATCAATTCACAATATTTTTCTCTATCAGATATAAAAGTCATCCGTCCATTTTACCTTTACTATATGTCAACCTTTATTATTATTAACTTAGCTTTTTACATGTGGGAGATGGCATTAACATATTGATACATTCTTTTTGTTGAAAACAAATAAGGTGAATAATAATGCTTTGAAACTTAAATTAAAATATTTTCTTTTAATGCAAACATATTTTTATTAAATACAAAAAATTTTTATAGAATAATTTCTATTATTATTATTATTATTATTATTATTATTATTATTATTATTATTATTAATAAGTGAAAAGTATATATATATACTTTTTATATTTTTATATAAAAATTATTTTTGTATTATAAATATATATAAAAATTTAATAAAAAAATTTATCATTATTTTTGTTCTAAAAATACAAAAAATTATGATATAGTATTATTGTGTAAATAATAATAATAATAATAATAATAATAATAATAATAATAATAATAATAAAATTTTAGTTTACTTTACTTTTTTTATAGACGAAAGACTATTATGTCTGATAAAAAATGTTAAAAATTAATTTATATATTAATTTTTTTAAAGACTAAATTATTTACTTTTAAAATCTGAGGATTGATTTAAAAAATTATTCTACCAAAAAATAAATTAAAGACTAATTTATCTGTTAGAATAAAATTTTAAAGATATTTTTTAAAACTAAAATATTTATTTTTTAACATTTTTGAGAATTGATTTGGTAATTAGTTTTTGTGGAGAGATTTACGAATTCCAGCAAAAGCAGGAGTATATTAAAATGGTCGAAGCTTTGGTTAGAGTTTGAAATGGTGTTGGAGATCAGAATCTTATCAAAGGGCTACAACGAAAAATGCAAACCTAACCTGTGAAAGTACCAATGAATGACACCAACCAAGATCTAGGAAATTATTTTAATTTTTTAATTTATTTGTGGAAAATACATATATTAATTATAATCACAAATTATGCTATTTTAAATTAAATGATTTATATAATGATAATTTTATTTATTGTTATAAATACTAATGAATAAATCATTATTACTTTTGATTTGGAATTAAATGAAAATAAAACTAGATATTATCTTTTGTTCTTTGGATAATTATCTTCTTGGATTTTAGAGATATTATCTTTTGGGTTTTAGATACTATTTTATTTGGGTTTAAGGGTTTAATGAGTGCCATGCTCAAATATAAATAGACCTACAGGGTTTCGGTCCCCAATATATCAGAGCCGATGGTTTAATCGGTCTGGTTTTAAGAGATATTTAAGGTGAAGCATCGAAAGTCTTTCCGGCAAAGGTGGTCCGGGTGGCGTGTCCCGCGGTCTTTTGCGGCGGTGTGATGGACGAATATTCGTGGTGGAGGAGCTAGAAAAAATGGGGAGTTGATGCTTGATGTGGTGGCTCACACTTGAGGGGGAGATTGTTAGTGTTGCAAGTGTGATGAGTGTTAAAGTTAGTCCCACATCTAAGAAAGTAAGAAAAAAGTGAAGAATTTATAAGATGAGAGACCCATTAACTAATTACCTTAAGGTTTTGAGTTGGATGTATTATCTTTTCATCTTATGTTTTCTTGCTTGATCTTCCTGGTGATCGAAAGCTCCCCACAATTAGTCCAACAAATGGTATCAGAACCATCCATAATTTAATCATCGAAAATATTTATTTTTTTATTTTTTCTATTATCGAATCAATATATATATGTATGTTGTTTACGTGATAAAATCGTTGCACGCATATATATATATATGAATTTGTTTGCATTTGTGTGTGTGCATCAATGTATGTATATATATATATATATATATATATATGCCCTCCTGTGTTTGCGTTAAGCTTGCTTGCCCCTTTTTCAGCCACTTATATATACACATATATTAATATATATTATTATTCTTTCGATATATATATGTATATTGTTGCGTGCTGATAATGTAATAAGCCAAGCACGTTTTAGTTGTTTTATATATATATATATATATATTGATACTCATAAAATTAATAATTTATTCTAAAATATTAACAAAATATTACTAAATTTTGGATTGTCTAAAGATTTAATTGTGTGTGCACTATTAATTTAGTGTAAAATTAATTGATTATCTTTTTTGGGTTATAAGGATTATTATGTATATGTCACTTATGCGAATATTAATCTACCTAAAAGAAGATCTATATTTGGCCAAGTTATGAATATACATTAATAATATTTGAGTAATAAAAAAAATTAATTGTTATATAAGGAAACTAGTAACAATTTGAATTGTACCCACTAATTTTATAAAGATTTAGTTTTAAAATAAATTGATTGAACATTATGCTGCCAAAGTAGCCTTTTTTTGTGAAAATTGATTTATTTAAAACATTAGAAATATGGTGATATGTAATTCATGCGAATATTGGTCAACCCAAAGGAAGGCCTATATTTGGCCGAATTACATACACATATTAATGGTAAATAAATATTTGGGTAACTGATTAAGAATAAAATAATACTTATTATTTATGCGAACAATAATCGGCCCAAAGGAAGTTTATTGTTTGGCCAAATAATAAGCATTGAACACTTTTGTTTATTTTCTATTAATTATGCGGTCAATAATCGGTCCAAAGGAAGGTTATTGTTTGGCCAATTAATAGAAAATATATGCGGTAATAAATAGGTTGCGAAGTTTAAGTTTCCATGTGCGCATTAAGTCGGTCTAAAGAAAGGTTTAATGTGTGACAGGAATTTCGACAAGGAGGCCACTCAGATAAACACGCCTAAAACGTCTTTTTTTAAAGATGTCTTTATGTTGTGTTTTAATTGGTTTTGGTATAATTTATTCAGTGTTCCTCATCACATATTATTAAATTCCTCAAAAGATTTTCTTTCCAAAAACAATAAAAAACATTTAATTTGGACTAAAACAAAAAAGGTAATAGATTAACTATTAGATTTTTTTTAAAAGATTATTTACATAAAAAAATATATCACATTCATCAAAATATATATATATATATATATATATATATATAAGCTCTTAAAAAATTTTATAAATAAAAAAATAATTAATTTTTATTCGTATAATATATAAAATAATTACTATATTATTATTATATTATAGATTAAAATTTATTAATTTAAATTTTATTTTTATTTTTAATATAAGCATTAAAAATAAATAATTTTTTTATAATAAGATATATTGTAATAAAATATATATAATATTAATTAGTTTTTAAAAAATTCTGAAAAGATGGTTTTTTCTAATAAAGTGTTATTAAAAAATTAACATTATAAAAACTAATTTCAACCAATATGATATAATATGATATAATAGGTTATTAAATATATTTAATACAAAATACATTGAATATAAATTTTTATTGAGTTTAAATTTTAAATAATTTTTAATTAAATTTCGAATATTTTTATTTTAAAGAGTTAGAATATTTTAACATCATTTTTTTCGTATCTTTTTAATTGAGTATTTGATTTTTTAAATTATAAACCTTATTTATAATTAAGAGTAATGTTTTAACACCACCAATTAGTCACACATATAAAAATACAAGAACAATTTTATTGTCATAATTATAATCTAACTTTATAAGCAATACAATACAATGAAACTATATATAAGTAATATAACTAAATTTTATCTACATCTATAGTCACATTTCATAAATAATATAATTAAATTATATTTATGTTTATAATTAAAATATGAATAAAAATACAAAAAAGTATCAGGATGGTTAATTTTTTTCATTCATAATTTTTTATTATTTTTGTTGTGAAAAATTTAATTATTTTAATAATTAATTATTTTTTAAAAAAAGATAATTGAATAACACAAAAAAGTCTTATTAAGAGTAATTTATTTATATATGATTAAAAAATAATTGAATAATTATATACGATAAAAAATTAATATTATTAAAAAATAAAAATAAAATTTGTTTTAAAATTAAAAATAAAGTTTATTTAAAAATAAAATTAAAAATCATGGTTTTTTTTCTTTTTTCCAAAATTTATCTACGAGTAATTCTATAAATATTTTATGATGAATAAAAATATTAAACTCATACTCAAATTTATTCTAATAAAATTTATTTTTATTCTACTAAACGTTAAATAAATTATTGAAAAGAATTTTGTTTCCTCCATTAGAGAAGAATGATAAACTTCCATACTTCTATTATGTTATGGCAATAATTTGGCCTGTTATTTTTTAATGTACATAATAATAATAATAATAATAATAATAATAATAATAATAATAATAATAATAATAATAATAAAACAAGTATATCACAGTAAAAAAGAAAGCACGTCACCAAATAATTTATCATCCGAATTATATATGAATCAAATTGATAATATGAGAGCTAACACTACAAAAATCGACAACAAAGTTAGAGACTTACAAAACCTTTCTTAAGATCATAGAAAAAAAAACGTTTATATTTATGTGATATACAAAGCAATTATCATAATAATAATAATAATAATAATATTAATATTATTATTATTATTATTATTATTATTATTATTATTATTATATATATATATATATATATATATATATATATATATATATATATATGAGCAAAAAAAGTCCAACTGTATGTTTTAAAGTAAAATTTTTTTTAATATTTGATTAGATGTTTTTGTATTTAGTACTTTTTTTTTGCACTTCCTCTTAGTTAAAAATATAATCATTATAATTTTTTAGTTATTATTGCTAGGGGTGTTTACAGATGGGATATGGCTGAAATTTCGATCCAATCCGCACTAAACTCATTAGATCAAATTCGATATTCGCACTTTTTATGTTTGGATCAGATATCAAATATATCCATAAAATAAAAAATATAAAAAAATTTTATTTTTATAAAAAAAAGTCAATAATTTTTTTTGTTTACTTTTTTAAACATATTTACTTCTATCTGATTAGAGTGTGGATCCGATTCGATCCAATCCGATCATCTTACATATCAGATCATATTCTCAAATTACAGATCAGATACGGATAAATACTGTGAATTTATATGGATATGATCTAATCTATGAACACCCCTAACTATTACTATAGGTTCATTGTTGCAAAAGAATGTTTCTTTTATTATAAACTATTATTAGATTTTAATTACCATTAAAACAACTGAATGGTCAACTTAATTACCATTATTATATCCATAGTTGTAAAAACCGAAATGGATCGGTTGGTTCGACCAAAAAACTAGTGAACCGGACTAGAACTGGATTATAGTCCAGTTCGGTTTACTCTTTGGACCGTTTAAGGAATAAAATCGGTGTGAACTGGTAAGAACTGGATTATAGTCCAGTTCGGTTTACTCTTTGGACCGTTTAAGGAATAAAATCGGTGTGAACTGGTAAGAACCGGTGCAAACTGGTCTAACCAAACTGGTCTGCTTGAAAAAATTTTTAAAATGTCTCCACAAGGTCTCGAACCAAGAACCTTGGAGCAAAAGTAACCTCTACTTGCCACTTAGCCATTGCACTTCTAAGTACTATATTTGACAAATACTAATTATATAGTATACATAAATATCTAATTTAATTTAATTTTTGTTTTTTCTATTTTTAAAATTAATTATATTTTAATTATATACCATTATTAATATAAATATAAATTTCACTAAAAATTTATTAATTTACTTGATCTATTTTATTGCTAGTATTGTGATTAAGGTTATTTGTTTTGATGTTAGTGTTAAAATCTACTGATATTATAGTTTGATGATAGGCTTTGTGAATTAATTATTTTTTTATTGTGTCAAAATAAGATACTATTGTAGTATTAAAATTTTATGGTTTTTTTTATATTAGTTATTTTTAGAAGTTGAGACTTGATTCTTCATAAAATGTTAGTGAAGATATGCATTTCAAATTTTAATTTTAAGTTTTTAACTATTTTATATTTTATATTTACGTGAGACCAGTTTTATCGGTTCAACCAGTGATTTATCAGTTGAACCAATAAACCAGTGAACCAGTAGCTTGATCGGTTCGATCACTGGTTCAGTTCTAACAATTATATTTCAATCTAATTTCAAAAATTTCGATTTACTCAATTTAATAGTTATGACTCACAATTGGTTCATAATCAAGTAACAACAAATTATGTCTCCCAATTGGTTCCTAATCAGTTCTAACAATTATGTCTCCCAACTTAATAGTTATGACTCACATTGGTTCCTAATCTTATTTTTGTCACTGTCTCACAAAAATCGTTAACGACATGCTGAAATGGACTAATGACTGCTACATTATACATTCTAGTGACTATTTGATGTGACAATTGAAATTTTTTTACCTTATTTTTTATTTTCAACTAAACACTTAAAACCCTAATATGAGTCACGGATACCTAAGTTAAAAAATCAAAATAAGTAAATTGAAACTTTAAAAATCAGATTAAAGCTCGAATATAACTTCAAAACAGAACTTTAACTTATGTAGTGATTAATTTAAATGAAAATCAAATAAATCAAAATTCAACATAATTTTTATAAATGTTTTTAAATTCGAAATTTCTATACCAAAATTAACTAGGATTTTTCTTTAAATTAAAAATTTAATGAAATAGTGACTTTAATTATCTTAACCAATGTCCTAATTAATTGCTTTTATGTCTTAAAAAAACCGTATATGAGAAAAAAATAATTAATTTGTCTACTTTAATAAATAGTTATTTTACTAAAATGAGAAACTATTTTTTTAAAATTTTTAAGAACTAATTAATATTATATATATTTTGTTACACTACATTTAATTATAAAAATTTTATTTATTTCTAATACTTATATTAAAAATAAAAAAAATTAAATTAGTGAATCTTAATCTATAATATAATAATAATATAGTAATTATTTTATATATTGTACGAATATAAATTAATTATTTTTTTATTTATAAAAATTTTTAAACGCTTGAGCTTGTTTTATATATATATATATATATTTTGATGAATGTGATATATTTTTTTATGTAAATAATCTTTTAAAAAAAATCTAATAGTTAATCTATTACCTTTTTTGTTTTAGTCCAAATTAAATATTTTTTATTGTTTTTGGAAAGAAAATCTTTTGAGGAATTTAATAATATGTGATGAGGAACACTGAATAAATTATACCAAAACCAATTAAAACACAACATAAAGACATCTTTAAAAAAAGACGTTTTAGGCGTGTTTATCTGAGTGGCCTCCTTTCGACAATATTTGATTACTGCAATGAGAGTATCACTTACAATTAATTTTCTATCCAAAGATTGAAAATTAATGTTGTTCTAGATATCTCAATATAGATTTTTCCCATTATTTAACTAATGTTTACTGCATGTTTATTTGTTCTAATCCAGAAACTATGCCTTTAGCTACCAATGTTTCTACAAATTAGCAGTATTCCTATGCTGATTGGTTCAAACTTTAAAGTTTGGAAGGATACCGTGGAGATTGTCCTTGGTTGTATGGATCTAGATATAGCTTTTCAAGAGGAAAAACCCACTTCCACTCCGAAAAACCTCAATGAAGTTAAAATAGAGAAGTGGGATAGATCCAATCGAATGAGCATCATGATCATGAAACGCTCAATTCTTGAGGCGTTTCAGGGCTCAATTACTGAGGATAAAAATGCCAAACAATTCCTAAAAGATGTTGAAAAATTCTTTACTAAGAATGAAAAAGGTGAGGCAAGTAGTCTTTTGAGCAAACTTGTCTCCATGAGGTATAAAGGTAAAGGGAACATAAGGGAGTACATTATAGAAATGTCTCATCTTGCTTCAAAATTGAAAGCACTAAAGTTAGAGTTATCTGAAGATTTACTCGTGCATTTCATTTTGATTTCTCTTCCTGCACACTTTGGGCAATTCAAAGTGAGTTATAACACTCTGAAGGACACTTGGTCCTTAAATGAGCTTATATCTCACTGTATGGAAGAAGAAGAGAGGCTATAGCAAGATAAGACTGAAAGTGCTCACATGGCTTCATCTTCTCAGTATAAAAGAAAGCGTAATACCACTACGGATGTGCCTTCTCAGTAGAAAAAAGGCTAAAAAATAGGATGAAGTTTCAACCTGTTTCTTCTGTAAGAAGGTGGGATACATGAAGAAGGATTGTACCAAATATGCCACCTGGCGTGTAAAGAATGGTATAATTCTTACTTTTGTTTGTTCTGAGGCTAGTTTAAGTTCTGCACCTGTTGATACTTGGTGGGTAGATTCTGCTGCTACTACTCATGTAAGTATTACTATGCAGAGTTACCTGTGGAGTCTACCGCCAAGTGATGCTGAAAGATACATATATGTGGCAGACGGCAATATAGTTGCAGTCGAAACTATAGGAACCTTTAGATTATGTTCCACGAGTTGATTTTACTTGGATTTATTAGAGACATTTTATGTACCGTCATTTAGACGAAATTTGATTTCTGTTTCTCGTTTAGACAAATCAGGTTATTTTTGTTCATTCAAAAACAATAAAGTCAGTCTCTTTAATAATTCGAATAATATCTGCTCTGGTCATTTGGTGGATAATCTATATAGGCTTGACTTAAATTCCTATAATAATGAAATACTGCAAACGGGTACAAAAAAAAACTAAATGAGAATTCGGCATCATTATGGCATAAACGCCTAGGTCACATCTCTAAACAGAGAAATCAGAGGCTCGTGTCGGATGGAATTCTTGGACCCCTAAATTTGGCGGACTTTGAAGTCTGCATTGAGTGCATAAAGGGTAAAAGAACAAACGAAAAAAAATTAGGTGCCGAGAGAGCTAAAAATGTCTTAGAACTGATATATACCGATATATGTGGCCCATTCTCTACTGTCTCTTGGAATGGACAACGGTACTTTATTACGTTCATAGATGATTACTCTCGTTACGGGTATCTATATTTAATTCATGACAAATCCCAAGCCTTGAATGTTTTCAAGTCTTTCAAAGATGAAATTGAACTTCAACTTGGAAAGAAAATTAAAGCTGTCAAATCTGATCGTGGTGGTGAATACTACAGAAGATATGACGATTTAGGTGAGTAACGTCCCAGGCCTTTTGATCTTTTTCTAAAGGAGTGTGGTATTATTACGCAATACACCATGTCAGGCAAACCTAGCATGAATGGTGTTGCAGAGCGAAGGAACCGAACTCTTAAGGACATGGTGAGAAGTATGATTAGTCATTCTTCCTTGCCTGAATCACTTTGGAGAGAAGCCTTAAAGATCGCAGTGTACATCCTTAATAGGGTGCCAAGCAAAGAAGTTAACAAAACCCCATATGAAATTTGGACTGGGAAAAGGCCCAGCATAAAGCATTTGCATATTTGGAAATGTCCAGTTGAGGCGCGACCTTATAGGCCGCATGAAAGAAAATTGGACTCAAGGACAATTAGTTGCTACTTTGTTGGTTATGCTGAGCGCTCACGGGAGTACAAGTTTTACAATCTTGCATCAAGGTCTATTTTTGAAACAGTAAACGCGAGATTTCTTGAGGATATTGAGTTTGGGGGGAAAGAAAATATTAAGAATGTTGCTTTTGATGAGGATTCTATAACTGACAATGATCAGGTCCTTGTGCCTATTGTTGTTCAAGATACAGTTATAGTACAAGAGCAAAATAAGAATCCTACTGTAGATCTAGTTACAGTACAAGAGAACAATGAGAATATTATTGTTTCTCAAGATACTGCTACAGTACCGAAAAATAATGAGAATCCTTCTCAACCCCAACCCATACAGCAAGCTCAACAACCTCAAGAAGTACCATTAAGGAGATCCAACAGAAAAAAGGGAGAAAACCCATCTATGATCTCAAACAAGCTTTCCGTCAATGGTATCACAAGTTTAAGGCATTACCTCATATGGTTTTGAGGTAAATATTATAGATAAATGTGTATACTGCAAGTTCAGTGGGAGTAAATACTTTTTTTGGTTTTATATGTTGATGACATTCTACTTGCCAGTAACGATATAGGTTTGTTGCATGAAACTAAGAAATTTCTATCGAACAAATTCGAAATGAAAGATCTTGGTGATGCCTCTTTTGTATTCGGAATCGAGATACTAAGAGAACAAAGGATTACATGCTTATTTATCGGAGATAAGAAAATTTGGAAATCATTAGGTACTCTGATTCCGATTTCATGGCATATGGTTGCAAAACTTTGTCACTGAGCTTCATATAGTAGATGATATTGAAAGGCCATTAAAGATATTTTGTGACAATAAGTCAACAGTACTATACTCCAATAACAATAAAGAGCTTGACAAAATCAAAGCATATAGACATCAAACTCTTAGTTGTCAAGGAGAAAGGTTAAGAAAGCAGATTTTCATAGAACATATAGGAACACAGTATATGCTAGCAGACTCACTAACTAAGGGATTGATCCCTAAAGTCTTTCATGAGCACACTGCTCGGATGGGTGTCAATATTAGTGATGCCTTGGTTTAGTGGGAGTTTATTTTATGCTATATGTCCTATGACAGATATTGAGTTATTTTTCTGCAGAATTAAGTTGATGGTTTATTTCATGTTATGTGAAATGTTCATTTTGCAAAATTTGTTTTGCCTTTGATCTCAATAAAGTTTTAAAGTTGGACCAGCTGGAAATAGACATGCATGAGATCACTTAGCATGTAATTTCCATATTACTCATCTAAATTTGATCTATGTCGTTAAGTATATTAGGATGGTGATTGGCGTGGTTTAGTCGCGACATTAATGTGATAAAAGCTGCGGTAGTTCCATATCTAATGTATGAGACAGACCAGATTGTTAAAGTAATGAGAGAAATAGCATTCAGATGCGTACAAAGTTTATAAGGTGTGATTATGTCAAGAAAGAATATATGTATAGCCCAAGTGAGATATTGTTAGGAAATTATTTTAATTTTCTAATTTGTTTGTGGGCAATACATATATTAATTATAATCACAAATTATGCTATTTCAAATTAAATGACTTATATAATGATGATCTCATTTATTGTTATAAATGCTAATTGAATAAGTCATTATTACTTTTGATTTGGAATTAAATGAGAATAAAACCAGATATTATCTTTTGTTCCTTAGATAATTATCTTTTTGGATTTTAGAGATATTATCTTTTGGACTTTAGATACTATTTTATTTGGGCTTAAGGGTTTAATGGGTGTCATGCTCAAATATAAATAGACCTACAGAGTTTCGGTCCCCAATATACCAAAGCTGCCTTTGTTACTCTTTCCCCATCAAAAAAGTCACAATTCAGCCGCCTAGGGATACAAAAGACTTTGGTTGAGGAAGGTCGAAAGAACCACAAACACAAGATCCAAATTTTTCCATTAATTTCTAACTCTTATGAGTAAAGGTACGCTTCCACATTATGTTATGTTTTGATGATTTAATATGGATGATCTGAGATTTTAAAATTAATTTATTCCAACACTATTTTTTTAAAATTATTTTTGGATAAATAATTGTTTTAGATCCTAATATTTAAGTAAGTCTTACTTCTATATTTAACGTTTGAAACACTATTTTTATCTTAAACATCTTATCTTATTTTATTTTATTTTATTTTATTTTAATTGTTTAGTTAAAATTAAAATATTTTTTTCTAAAAATATTCTTTTTTTATTATAACTTTTTTATAAATAACGATAAAAATCATAATTATAATGGTCATAGTAATAATTCTAATAATTTGAGAGTAAAGTCACCGAAAA